>NW_005842590.1:882068-966779 GCF_000455745.1 Alligator sinensis
TGGCGGCTGGCCCAGGTTCTGGGTAGCTGCTGATAGCCATGGAGTGTGGGCTGCTTGCAGCAGGGATTCCATGGGAGCAACCCGGGCTCTGTGGCTATCAGCAGCTACCCAGAGCCAGAGCTGGCTGCAGCCGGGAGGCTACAAACAGCTGCTGCCCTCATGCTCAGGCCCCAGCTGTCTCCCAGCCCCCGGCTCCAGGAAGGCAACAGGTGCTGGCACTGTGCCCATTGGAGCTGGGGCCAGGGCAGGAAGGCAGAAGCTATCTGTAGCCTCCTGGCTGCAGCCGGCCCCAGCTCTAGGTAGCTGCTGATAGCCATGGAGCCCAAACTGCTCCCAGCAGGGCTTGCAGCGTCCCAGCTGCCTGCTGGGAGCAGCCCGGGCTCCCGGCTGGCAGCAGCTACCTGGAGCTGGGGCCAGCTGCAGCTGGGGGGCTGCAAACAGCTGCCGCCACCCCAGCCCCAATGTGTGCCAAGAAAAATGGCCTCACATGCCATGCTCGGCATGCGTGCCAGGGGTTGCCGACCCCTGGCTTAGGTTAACACATGTTGGAATCCAGGCCCGGTGGATATTATTAATTTCAATCTAGAATACAAACGGGACATTTTGGGTGTGTCCACATGTGCAACTAATGTTGACTGAATATACTCCAGCTCAATTTGAGCCAGAGTAAACTAATCCTGATGTCACTGTCTACACGTTTGTTTAAGCACAGTGATTTACTGTGCTGCCAGATACCACTTGAATTTGATGGGAGGGACTATCCAGCAGCACAGTAAATTAGTCTACTGCACCCTAATTGTGATGCACATGTAAAGAGTGACGCTTTACTGTGCGGCAAATTAGTCTGCTGTGTAGTAAAGCATCTTGTGTGAGAAACCCGACACAAAAGGTAAGTCTTAATTAGGTTTTATTAAGATCAAATGAATGAGTTCTGTCCTCTGACGCAGAATATGTATATGCTATATTTGGAAAGAGGCAAGCACTTTCTCTGTTCAGAGGGAAGCTAGTTAAGAAAATAAAAACAATATAATTAGTCTCACTCCCACTTGTCTTACATAACATTTAAATGGAACACATTTTTGTTCTAATAATGTGTAGTGCAAAACTCCTTTTCTTGGTGAATTATTATTCCATATAGAGACTCTGAAATATAAGAATGCTAAGCATGTTTTTGAGAGTGTTGACCTTTTAAAATTAGGAGAGATGAAGCATGGCAACTTTAAAATGTCCATTTTGCAACTATCTTCTGTTGACAGTTATAATCGGTAATTATTTCACAGTCCTAATACTGTATTGGCATTGTTCTCTCTCTCTCTCTCTCTCTTTCTTGTGGGTTCATAGACTGCTTTTTCAGTTAGGACTGCAAAGCACTTTCCAGACATTTGTCAAGACACCAAGATCTCTTGTGAGGGAAATAGTATTGGTATATGAAAGGTGTGTCTACACGAGACGCTAAAAGCACAGTAGACTTATTCTGCTGTGCTTTAGCATGTCACAGTGAAAGCCGTGCTAATTCACAGTAGAATTAGTGTACTGCACATTAGTGTCACGTAAAAGACATGTGCCGGCAGTACTGTGCAGTAGCACTAATTACAGCGCATCAAGTTTTGCTTGTCATCATCATTTGATGTAGTTATCATCACTTCTGCCTAGGATTGTCCTAGTGTTCTCCAGAACTCAAAATACTGGTATTAGCTCCATATCATTAAGAAACAACAAATTCCTGGGAGTAGGAGAAGGGTCAGGCTAATGAGGTTAAACCCTGAGAGGTCTACACTAAAAGTGTTTGTTGATGTATGTCTATGGGTATGGTTTCTCTGACATTTTTATAGCAGGAAAAAGTACTGGTTTGGATGCAATGATACTGGAGAATAAGCTCTTTTGCTGCTAGAATGTATTTCATTTGGGCAACTGGTTGGAGTTATACTAACAGTTTGCTTTTATAATACCATACTGATATACCCCTGCTATCCACTGCTGCAAGATATTTTTGAAAATCATTTCTAATGTAGATTAGGCCTCAGTTTTAGAGGCCAGTTCTTCACTACCTTGTACCTTGCTGCTGTCATTGACATCTGTGCAAAACCCACACTTTGCACAGCAGCAAATTGCTGCACAAGAGGCGTTCCAGGTTCTGGCACCCCAACACTCTAGTCACTCTTCTCCCATGCAGGCCGTACAGAGTGTAACAGGTGCTGGGTGGGAGATAAGCCCAGGGCCCAAGCTGGGGCAAGCAGTCTCATGCTGGCTGCTGATATGAAAGGAGCTCCTGAGCAAGCAGAAGACGGAGGAAGGTTGCATTTCCAGGGGTTAAGAGAAGGTAGCCTTAGAGCTGAGGTAGGGACTGATGGTTTAAGGACTGAGACAAGGGGCGCAGTGGTGGCCTCAAGAGGACTAGTGGCAGAGCCAGAACTTGGGAATAGGGTGGAGGTCTGGTGCCTGGTGGGAACCAGGGGTGCCCGGTGCACAGCAGTGGGTAGGTACCTGGGATTGGCGAGAATGGGCAAAGTGCCTGAGTGTGGGCAGAGACAGTGGCCTGAGCCCAGGAGGGGACAGGAAAGTTTGATGGCATAGGGACAGAGTGGAGACCAGTATGGGGTCCAGAGAAGGTCTGTGGCCTGGTATAGGCCTAGGAGTGATGCTAATTGATAACATCTGTGAGGCATGGGTGTGATGTAAGGTGCAGTTGAAGCCACATAATATTCCCTTAACGTGCTGATTAGAGACACCTGAACAACAGCATGGGACTAGGGATCCCTGGGGCAGCCTCCCTTTCTAAGGATCTAATAACAACAAGGTATGGCAAATGGGAGTAAGCCTGAGAAGTGAGGACAGATCAGGGGCCAAGCAGCCATCAGGAGGACAAGAATACCTGGACACAAGGACAAAGGTACCTAAAATTGACTTTAGGGTTAAGTAGGCCCTCTTGTGTGCCTCTCCAGAACTCTTCTTAGCTGTCCCAGATAAGACTCTTGGCCCAGTTCTGTTCTCAACCCTTATGTACATTAATACATTCTATCCCCACTGACATAGTTAAACTATGTCAAACTACAATAGCCCAAGTTCATCATCTCTGTTACACCTATTGCTGTTAATTGTTACAGCATGTGCTAATACAGCATGAATTTCTATGACACCTACACATGCCAGGAACATCCCACTGAAATGAATGACTTTACATCAGTGTAAAACTCATTTCAGTGGATTCAGAATAAGCCCGTTATGTGCCATGAAATGGATTGCTTTGGAGACACCTCCCTTTGCTTCAGCTTGTCTCCCAAAACCAAGTGAAAAGCATTCTGCTGGCAATGATAATGATTGTATCAGTCACACTCTTCCTAGATGTCTAAAACTGAAATGTCACAGACATGTTCTATAGTGAAAGATTGGCTTTTTTCCCTAAAGATTCCCTCTTCAAAATGAAAGCAAAGGAATAATAAGGGTTTAATTTTTCTTCATGAAATTTTAGGTATAAACATATATAACTAGGCTTTGCAATGGATTCAGCGGCCTTTATTAACTTTTTTTTATTTCTTATTGTGTAGGTTAGATAAATATGAAGGGTATGAATTCCTGCGTCATTTCAGTTAATCTGCAGAGTCTGCTAAAATTCAGATACAGGTTTTTTGTGGGGGAGGCGAGGGGTCAAAAAAGCAGAGTAGATCTTGAAATTTCCCAGTTTTAAGTGGTATTTTGAGCACAGTGTTTCTTTACATTTTTGGTATGGGTGCATTTTTGATGATGGGGCTCTTAATCAACATTTACATGTATCAGAAATGCACAAAGACAGGTTTCACTTCCAATAAAGAAGCTAAGAGGTATTGAAGTTTCTTAGTTTATACATTTTTTAATCTTCTTGTTCCTCCTAATATATTGGTACTGCTACAATTAATGGTCTGTTTCAATTTCCATTAAATCTTCTATTATCAGAGGTTTATAACTCAGGCATAAAATTTCACTCTGGGCTTCAACTTGTTATCTAAGGTCTCAGCCCAGAAGCTATTCTTTTTAAACAATTTTCATCATTAAACAGTTTGCCTTAAACGTCAGGCCTTTCATTTTCAATTAATTCTAGGATGTATGATGCATGTTTTTTCAATCTGGCAGTGCAAAATGCTCTATTGGCAACAGAATGGAAAGTAACATATGTGGGAGAAACAGGGAAAAGTATGATGGAGTTAGGCATATTAGCCATGTGCTTGGAAGCCATGAAAGATGGCGTTGTGAAGTAACCCTAAAAACTAGGAGTTCCTACACCAAAGGCACTTTCTCTGTTCATTGTACCCTTTATCTGGGAGTTTGGCATTCAGCAACAGCGGCAGAAGGATAGTATGTGGAAGAAACCAGAACGCTTTTTAAGTCCTGAGGAAAGAAGAACTACAGAGCATGGTACACAAACTACTCAAGGAAAAAAATGTGATTATTAGGAGGCCCAAATTATTAATGCACTGGTAAATACATTGGAGTCAGTCTTAGGTAACAGGTCACTGCCTGTTTCAGCCTACTAAGTTTTTCAACTTAGAGAAGGTTCAGAGACCCGGTCACCTGCTCCTGCAACAGAGCCCAGCAAGATGAAAACTTTGGACTATTGTTAGGGGTTTGTACTGGTGGTAAGAGAACTGTGGTATTGGAAGCCATGTTCACTTCCAGCCTCACATCTCTTATGTACCTATGGAGAAGGGAAAAGTTTGCAGAGGAGTTAGAAGCCTGATGCCTGTCTTTTTGGGTAAGTTGCAGCTTTCAATCTAGCAATTAATTTCACTTATAGAGTTGAACCTCTGAATTTCCTGGTTTGCTCTTGCTCATCAAAGGCAGAGATGGAACCGGGACTAGCTTCCCGGATTAAGGACAACAAGAAGTCCTTTTTTAAATACATAGGGGGCAAAAAGAAGGTACCCGATAACATGGGGCCTCTGCAAGACACGCTAGGAAATCTGGTTGTCGCACCAGATGACAAGGCTAACCTATTTAACAATTTCTTTGCCTCCATTTTCCTCAACAGGTACCAGATCAGCCTGTCCGCCGGGACCCCCTCAGGCCCCGGGGGAGGCGCACCCAGGTCTAGGGTCAGTGAGGATCTAGTCAGGGAACTTCTGGAGGGACTGGACGTATTTAAATCAGCAGGTCCTGATGACCTCTACCCCAGAGTGCTGAGGGAATTAGCAGAGGCCATTGCGGGACCCCTGGCACAGTTTTACGAGCACTCGTGGTGCTCTGGTGTGGTGCCAGAGGACTAGAAAAGGGCCAATATGGTTCCTGTTTTCAAAAAAGGGAGGAAGGAGGACCCAGGGAACCATAGGCCAGTTAGTCTAACCTTGATCCTGGGTAAGCTTTTTGAGAGAATTATCCTGGTTCATGTCCGCGAGGGGCCAGCAGGGGAGGTTATGCTTAGGGGCAACCAACATGGGTTCATTAGAGGCAGGTCCTGTCAGACCAACCTGGTGGCCTTCTATGACCAGGTCACAAAATCCTTGGATGCAGGGGTAGCAGTGGACATAGTTTTTCTGGACTTCGGGAAGGCCTTTGACACTGTCTCTCACCCCATTCTCATTAAAAAACTAGGGGACTGTGGCGTCGACACCTACACAGTCAAATGGGTCGCTAACTGGCTGGAGGGCCACACCCAGAGAGTGGTGGTGGACGGGTGGACTGCTGGAGGGCAGTGGGGTTCCCCAGGGCTCGGTCCTCGGACCCGCGCTGTTCAACATTTTCATCAGTGACTTGGACGAGGGGGTAAAAAGCACCCTATTCAAATTTGCTGATGACACTAAGATGTGGGGGGATGTGGGCACGCTAGAAGGGAGGAATAGGCTGCAATCGGACCTAGACAGGTTACAATTCCCAGATGAGAACAGGATGGGTTTCAACACCGACAAGTGCAAGGTGCTGCATCTGGGAGGAAGAACCAGAAGCACACCTACAGGCTGGGGAACTCCCTTCTTGTCAGTGCAGAGGCAGAAAAGGATCTTGGAGTCATTATTGATGCCAAAATGAACATGGGCCGACAGTGTGGGGACGCCGTCTGGAAGGCCAACCGCACCTTGTCATGCATCCACAGATGCATCTCAGGCAGGTCCAAGGAGGTGATCCTCCCCCTCTATGCGACACTGGTCAAGCCGCAGTTCGAGTAGTGCGTCCAGTTCTGGGTGCCGCACTTCAGGAGGGATGTGGACAATACGGAGAGGGTTCAGAGGAGGGCCACCCGCATGACTGGGGGCAGGAGGGCAGGGCCTACGAGGAGAAGCTAAGGAACCTGAACCTGTTCAACCTCCACAAGAGAAGGCTGAGGGGGGATCTAGTAGCCTGTTACATACTAGTCAGAGGGGACCAGCAGGCACTGGGGGAGTCCCTGGTCCCCCGAACACTACCAGAAGTGACTAGAAATAATGGTTACAAGCTGGCAGAGGGTAGATTCAGACTAGACATCAGGAGGCACTACTTCACTGTCAGGGCGGCTGGGATCTGGAACCAACTTCCAAGAGAAGTGGTGCTGGCTCCTAACCTGGGGGTCTTTAAGAGGAGGCTAGATGGACACCTTGCTGGGGTCGTTTGACCCCAGCGCTCTTTCCTGCAGGGGTCGGACTTGATGATCTGTCAAGGTCCCTTTTGACCCTACCAACTATGAAACTGTCTTTAAACAATATTTTTATTATTCTTTTTTGCTTAGTCCAGAATGTTATAAAATGTAGATTTTGTTGATTTAAAAACAAAACAAAAACTATTCAATATTTTCAAAAGCAGTGAAATGATTTGAGAGCTTCAATCCCATTTTCCAACTTAAGCCATTAGAAGGGAACCCAAGCCCTGTTACTAGAAAGTGGGGAGGCCCCTTTAAGGATAGAGTCTCCAGGGCATAGCCTGCCAGGAGAGCAGGGGTTAAAGGGTAGCCCTGCAGGCGAGTCAGCTGACTGGGGGCTGTCACATGACCAGAAGAGAGCACAGGCCAGAGCTATATAAGCCCTGAGTAGAGCCAGAGGGGGCCAGCCAACCCAGGCTGAGGCAGAGTGTGGGCTCCTGAATGCCCAGGAGACGGGAAGAAAACAGCTTTGCAGGTTGGGGGGCAGAACAAAGTGACCTGGTGAGAAGGAGCCGTGGGGAAGCAGGCACGCTGCTGCTATTATCTTTACTTTCTTATAGCTCAGGGGCTTAGTGTTTATGTTGTAGGATAAACCAGAGGTTTGGGATGAGGCTTAAAGGGAAGGTTTGGAGGCCTCATTAGTGCCCAGAGGCATATAACTTTCATGAGACCTGTCAGGTGCAAGGCGCAGAGAGGCAGGGGCCAGTGAGCCCAGCAACAGGAAAGGAAGGAGCAGAGCTAGTGCCTCAAAGCGAGGTCCAATGCAGTGGGCCTAGGCTAGAAGGCCTAGGCTAGAAGGCCAAGCCACATTAAAGGGGTACTGGCTGAATAAGCCGAGGCCCCAGCAGAGGTGACAACAGTTGTGTAATATCTGCAAGGCATGGGACATGGTGTAGGAGTGGTGTGGAGCCATGCAATTAGCCATTAAGGCAGGAGCTCCTCACGTTCAGGAGTTCTCTGGAGTGAAGACCCAATCTGGGAAGCCCGGGGGGCATCCTCCCCTTTGAGAACCAAAAGAAACATCAAGATATGTCAGGAGAGTGAAGGGGAGACTGTTCCCAGAACTGGATTAAAGTAAAGGGGACTTTGGGGCTTCTTGACCACTCTTGGGATGGTGCAGAAGTCTAAATCATAGTGAACTTCCATGGGATTTAAGCTCCTATAGACCTAAATAGGGCTTAGGGCAGCAGTGCTCTCAAACACGCCATGCTGTTGACATGGTGCTACAGGCGCTCTCATTAGTAATATTGAGACAGTGCTAATTAGCCTGGCTGCTATCTCATACAAATACAGTTACCTGGTTTCCTTTCATTCCATTCATAGCATTCAAGAAAGTAGGCTTTAGTTTATGAAAGCTAATGTCTCTAGTTAATCTATAAAATGCCACACTGCCATGCCTTCTGCCTACGCTGTTTCTAGCCCATACTGCTCCATTTAGGGAAACAGAATTTTTACGTGTGTCACTGCCTGATCTAGTAAACTTGAAGTGTAGACATGAGTCCTAGAGGGGCCTGGTGGTCTGGGAAAACTTGGGATTTCTTTCGACATAACCATTTTTGTTATAGTATAATGAAACTTTTCCTGTGAAAAGAAGTGGTTTTGATGAATTTTTGTTTAGAAATTTGTTATGTCCAGGGTAGAATTTCCACGGAAAGTCAGAAAGGGGAAGAGAGAGAGGAAGGAGGAGGGAACAGCTCCATTACAGCCACTTGCCTGTGAAAACTCAGTTGAAGTCCCTGCTTTGCGTGGGCAGTAGATGTCACAGGATAATAGTTTCATTCTGTATTTATTTATACACATTGGAAAAGCTCCAAGAAAGGAGATTGATAAATGGGGCACAGAATAACTTGGTAAGGCTTGATAAGCTTTTGGGGCAGTCACCTGGAACATGGGAGACGTGCATTTATTTCACTGATTCTCCACCTCCTGCATCCAAGCTCAGTGACAGAATTTCTAGGTTATTGGCTAGATTTTCTAAGAAAACTTTTGAAACATTTCAGCTTGATCCCCCTTCAGAGGCATTTAAAAAAATAGAAAAAAATCTCAAAAGATAAGTAAAGGATTTTGGCCCAGCTCTAATTATCTAGAATATTTTCTGATGAGAAAATTTAAGAATTGCTAGAATTAAATCTCCTCAGAGAAATGTATTGCCTTAATTTAGTGGGCCAGATTCTGACATTTGTATGATAGAGGATTAAGTGAGGTCAGAATCTGGTCAATGGAGTTTGAGTTACTCCTATCACCGGTGAGTCACAAAGGAAAATAAATCCTGTCTCCTTGAGAAATCATCTATTTTGATTTCTTTCCATTGGTTTATGAGGAGGCAGGGTCATTTTATTCCATCATTGATTGTCCTGTGTTCTCACACTACCAAGCCTCTGAATACACTCCAGTAAATAGATTTTTTTATTACATCACTGCAGGAGTATTTCTTGTCATTGTAGATAAGTAGCAAGGCACAGAATTTGGGGGAGGCAATGTTGAGAGAAACATCAGATAAAAAAAAAAAAGAGAGACAAGAAAAACACTTGGTAGGTTCTGCCTGCTTCCTGGGAGCTCATATCCACATGGGAAGCATTCTTGCAGACTCCTTGTGAGGAATGAATCTTGGGTTTGAAGTTTGTAAAATGTGGAGAGAGGAGGGGGAAAAAAAGTCTTCGCTTGGTTAGAAACAGCTGCATCTGCAAACACCCTTTTCAGAAAATGGAATGGAAATATATGGGCAAATTTACTTCCTTTACTTCACAAAGCATTGTTTATCCCAAGAATAACCTTTCCTTAGTTTTTCATTCAGAGGTCAGTTAGAGCAAAAATACAAGCATCTCTGAAGTGACATTAAAAAAAAAAAAATGATGGTTTCGAAGTAGGACAGTAGAAAAGCAGGGAAACCATTCCTATTTTGTATTCCTGAATGGTTAGTTATACAGTTATATACTGTTGCTTATTTGCCTCTGGACTGGTAGACACTTCTGCCTATTCAGTTGAGAAATGTGTTGGAAATTCCTGACCAACTTCTAATGAACAGATACCTGCCTCATAAGAATGATCACTTTGAGATCCTGATAACTATTCTCAGAGAGATGAAGAGCTGAATGTCATTAGAAGCTAGTCGTATAGCCATAGGGTCACTGACATCAATGAAGATATGTTAATTTACAGTAGCTGAAAATCTGTTCGATAGAGATGTGTGGGTACTTCCATGTAGGAGTACAACAAGGAGACATTTCTTCTAGTTCAGGGCATATTACACCTGTTCTCAATTCTAGTTTTATATGCACTAAATCTTTCAATATTTTTTTTTGAAATGTTGTTATTCCCCGAAATGACAAAACAGAAAAATCCCAGCTACTTAAAGATAAATGCAAACACTGATGTCACCTTAATTATAACAGTATAAACAAACCCTTGTAATTACTTTTTAATGCTTATCTTTGTTTCTCATACAGTATTCAACAATGAAGTATGGCTGCCAGCATGAGATGAAAAGTGGGCACCTGAAGCTGTTTGAATGAGTAGTTTCTGACACAGTTATCAGGCTAATGCAGAAGTGATGCTGGAATCATTTCTGAGCATGCTGAAAATTGGTCTTCAAGCAACTCACCTGGAAACATGTAATGCTGGAAGCAAATGCTGACAACGAGCACAACAGAAATGGAGGTATGTATGTATTTACAAAATGTATTTTGTCAAAATGTATAGATGAGAAGACTTCAAGACATTTCTAGCATAGTAATTCTAAACTATTCTATCAACTATGCTACAAGTAGGACACTTATTTGAGAAGATGTTTGTGCTTTAATTGGTCAACATTAGACAGTGTTTGACAAACAGCTGTACGTATAAAAGGCTTTAAGGCAAGACCTCTTTCTACAAAATTAACTACATTCCCTGGGTGAAAACTTTAGTCTGCAAAAGAACCATCGTGTAGTAGAGCTACAGTATAACTTTCTATGTCTTGTGACTTGTGACTAGAGTCATAAAAACCAGAGGAGTTCAGTTGCCCAGTAGTTTGGGTTCAGCATGTGGGATTCGAGGTCAACTGCTTCTTCTGTCTAACGGGATTTTGACTATCACTCACCTCTCAGAAGTGTGCCTCAGTCCCCAGATATAGGATACTCTGCTGCTAATTTCTTTCGCTGATGATGTTCCCCTTCATATAAAATACTTGAATATGAATTGGGCTGGAGAACAAGAGAGAAAGAAAATAACTTTATAACCTAGTAGTAAGAACACTCGCACAGAATGTGATACACTTGGGTTCCAGTCTTTGCTCCAGTGAATATTAATTTACGCAGAGAGAAACAGTAGCAACAGGAGCTCAAGAACATCTTCTGCTATGAAGTTCCAGTGCTGGCACTTTTCTCACAGACAGGTCCAAATCCCCTATTGCAAAGGAGATATTTGAATATTGAACATGGGTCTTCCACAACTGGGATGTTCTTTGGTAGTTTTGTAAATCTAATTCTTCGTTTCCTTTGCTATTTTTTTTTAACAAGTGCCTAAAAATTGAGCAAGCAAACCCCAGTCTCTTATATGTCCATTGGAATAAGAAAGCCCCAACAAGTTAATTTTGAATTGAAACTTCTTTTCTTGGTTTGGCAACCAAACTGGAAAATCAGTTATTCCTACTGATCTTTTTCTACAGGATGACCTGTGTGGTATTTTTGATTGGAGAACATTACCTTCCAGGTAAGGGATGGGTGGTCCAGTCCCTACGTGGCTACTTTCTAGAAGCTGTAGCTGCAACTGCAAACTGGTTTTGCTACTTTGCCCATGCCTCAGCTCTGGCTTGCAAAGAAATTCTGTCTCCTGGACTGGTCCTCTGTATGAAATCTGCTTACACAGCTTATATCAGAAATAATTGTTTCATCCATTACTGATGCCTTTGGGTGAAAATTAGGGAACTGAGAACCTCTTGAACTGCTGAGCAATACACAGCAATATAGGAACCACTATATTAGAATAAGTCAGTGGTCCACCTTATCTCTGGTAGCACTAGACAGATTCGAGAAGAAAGGAAAGACATTCTGTTAAAATTATTACTGAATAACATCCACAAAGGAAAATGTTCTTCCTAGCCGTAGACAGCTGACAGCCTGCTTTATACTCTGAAGCATAAGAATTTATGTCCCTTATATATTTTAATTATCTACATTATCTAGTATCATGTGTAACTGTTGATGTTCTCTCTATTCATATATAATATTTTCAAATTTATGTTAGACACTTGGGGCCAGATTTAGAAAGGGGACTAGATGTCTAATCGATTTAGGTGGTCTTTGAAAATCCCTTTAGCTGCCTATTTGCACCTAAATATGTTTGTAAATCTTTCCTCTAGGGTTTACCTGCTTCCTTTACTGGTTAGGGTTATAATTTTTTATAAATACATGCTGTGCCTTGGTTGCTTATTCTTATGTGGCCTCCATATTTGTCCAAAAATTTTAATTTGCAATTTTTAACTGTAGCATAATTAACTCCCTTAAAGAATTCCATCTTTCTAAAATATAATGTCACAATGACAGATCTTGGTAGAGGTCCTGAAAAATAATCACCCTAACTATAGAGTGTGGTCACTCACATCTAGTAGCTGAAAAAGTTTGCCTTCGATCAAATGGTTTGTATGCATAAAAGAAATACACTATAGCTTTCTAAAAGCTTCTTTATAGTTCACCGCATTTGCAGTGAGAGAAATTTACACAGAGTATTTTTCTAGAGCCATATAATTTGTCCATGTGGAAGCAGGACATACATTTGTAACAGTGGATATTTCCTTAATGTAAACTGCACCTGAAATTAGTGGCCTCTCCTCTTTTGAGCTGTGGAAGTAGCTGTTCTAAGAAACAATCTCTTAATATGTTAAGAGTTTGCTTCCCTAAACTTTGTCCCAGTGTGACACATGACTAGTTTATATGTGGGTTGTTGCTATCACCCATTACTGCCACTTTATTTGATTTAGTTGCCTCCTTGATCTCCATCCACATTACACACCCAATGTATTTTCTCCTCAAAGTACTTCTGCTTATGTAGATTTGGTATGCTGAAGTTCAAAATGTGTGCTTTTAAAAAAAAGTGATATAAAAGTACTTAAAAATATGCCTCTTGGACAAGTATAAATGAACAGATTTTAGACTCTATGAAATATATATATTTTAAATCTCAATTAAATTACAGTAAATATTCCTGAACATTCTAGTATGAAAAAGCAATAAACAGATGTCAAGATGAACTGTTGACATGAAATTGAGGTATCTGGTTAATCTAAAGTTTTTTTTTTACTGAAAAACTTAACTGAAAAACAAAGTAGAAACCGTTAGAATCACTCTGTTCAAGAATTTCAAGCGAAGCATAGTAGGAAACCAAGAGCCTGAGAACATGAGCTCTATACAGAGCCTACTCTGTAAGCTTTTCTGATTTCAATGGGAGCTTCATTCACACTGCTTAGGGCAAAATTTGGATATTACTGTTCGTTATATAATATTGACTGATCATTTTGCGTATTTAACTATGTACAGTACATGGATCATAGACATATAATAGACATCATACACACTATAGTAGACATATCTATAAAAGATGTTGTTGCTTACCAAGCAAAACATTTACTAATGTAAACAATTCATTAATCATTTAGTCCTAAAACTGAGTAACCCAACCTTCTATTTTTCTCTGATACCATTCTATTGGCTACTTTTCACCAATTTGTTACAGACTTCATATGGATTTTCATTATTAGAATATTTCTCTAAGAACCACTTCTTCTGTGTAGACATTGTTTCTCTTTCTTCTATGTGTAGTTCTAGTACCTGAGTTCCTAGACCATAGTCCCACGTCACCTCTCCCAGAGATGTATAAGAGATTTCCATCACCTTTCCTTAATTCTAACATTATTTTATTAACTGTTAATACATATGGAAAGTGGCAGCTATGCGGCAGACGTAGTTATACTTTAGATGATGACATGGTTATATCAGGGTATAGGGCCAGATCCTGCTACTGTGCATATTAATAACTTGGTTTCAGGGGTAGTACTCACATGAGTGTTTGCCAAATTCAGACCTGTTGCTATTCTGGCTCACATTTTTTGTTTTGATTTTGGCAGACACTGATGCTGTCTGTCTTCTTGCCAGCTGCACTTAACACATGGTATTATAAACTTTAAAAGGCAACTGTTTTCTGTGCCAAACTGTAACATGCTTTCTTCCTTTTTTGGTCTCTTTTTCAGGATGGAAACTTGGTAGGAAAGTGGTAAAAGACACAATTTTGAGAAATGATAGTGCATTAATTAAATTCTGAGGTTTAACTTGTTTGCTTTTGTGGAACTAGATTCTCAAAATCTACCTCTGCAAATACATATGCCCTGTGCAGTCCTGACACATGTAAGCAGTTATCATTACTAAAATGCAAATAACAGGTAATGCCTACAATGTGCTGTGGGCAATCGTACAGCTGAAATCAGCCAGCTGAATCCAGTTTAAGGGCTCAGTCATGGAACATTTATGCTTTGGTCCTGAAAGGGGCTTTACACCTTCAGGAAATTGGGAGGAATAGGATTTGATGGTTCTAGGAGGAAGTGGCATTTCACAGGAACAAATTTGTAAACTCTTGAATTGGACCAGTAGCCTAAGTAAAAGTGCATGAATGCTGGAGCGTTTACAGATTAAGTCTCTAAAGGTACATTTACACTGATTTAGTACTGCTTTGTGCCACTAGATTCATAAGCCCTGGTATCCACTGCTGATTCACACTCTCCAAACACAACTATGCGGTAGTGAACATGCTTCAGGGGTGCCACCTGCTGCCACTCTGAAGTGTAGTGCAGAGCCAGCATAGAGATAACCCTAAGAGGCTAAGCAACAAGGCAGCATGGGGGGAGATGAATTCATATACACACACACACACACACACACACACACACACACACATTCATTTATCTCCCCCATGCTGCTTTGTATAATCTATTATAAAATAGGTCGTTTTGGTTCAGAACTTTTAGGTGTCATGGTAGAAATAGATCTTGAAGAGGAATTTGAAAAGCAGAAGCAGTATGGAGTAAAGGGGGAGAATGGGAAAAGTATCAAATGAAGATTGTTAAGGTTGGAGCCACTGAGGGAGATGTGATAACAAGACAAGAATGTATAATAATGAGAAGTTTCATTACAAAGAAAGGAAATACATTAGGACAGTTGTTAGACATGGAGAAAGAGACTATCAGGCCTAAAATGTATTAGGAAATTTTAAATCCAGTCCTTTTTGGTTTAAGAAATGGAAATTAATCATATTTGACTGTGTATGGGGACCAAAACATTAAAAATATCTAGGATCTTTCCAGTAGTTCTGTCAGTGTTTTTCTAGTTCTGTTTTTTACCTAGCAGCAAGCAGAATTCTTATTACCTGATTTATGCATTTGGAAAGACAATTCTTCCAAAGACCGTAATATTATGGCAGCAAAAATTGCTTTCATGTATCATTTCAACAATCAGAATAATATATATGGATCCTTAGCATGTTCAGCTAAACTGCTCAATAGTTTTTTTTAATGATTCAGAAATTGCAATGAAATTATAAGGTGGCTGTGCTAAATCAAACACAATATCCATGCATTCAGTTGCAAGATATACTGTGCTTTTAACTGGTCTGAAATATTTGATTCACAGTTTCAGACTTGAAGCACATGTCAAACAGTGAAATATGCTCAGGATAACAGATTTGGACTGACCCTTATTCTGAAATTCAGAATACAGACCTAAATGGGTTTAAAATGATAATATTTTAAGAGCTGGCTGTACTGTTTTGTTTTTAATATATGTATTACTGTCTGTTCTGATAGCCCTCTGGCTTACCTGGCTCTTCCCTGAAGCTAAGCCATTCTCCTGGTATTTAGTGCTCAACTGAAAGCAGTATCCAGGTGATTTTTTTTTTTTTTTTTAAGTGGAAATAGGTCTTTGAAAGATTTAAGCCTCTGTTTCTAGATGCAAGAGGCACTGTCATTCTGTCAGTTAATCATAATGACTTCTAATGAGTATGAATAATAACAAATTAACCACATTAACACGGTGGAGAAGCTTATTATTTAAAAATTTCCTTCATTCTTAAGTTCAGTTTCCAATCAACTCCAGGTATAAGTGTTACCAGCTATCAAGTCTCTTTTGGACCTCACATAGATAATTAAAAATGAATCATAAATTTAAAATTTGGGTTGGCCCTTCGCATCTCCTCCTCCAGAATGTGGTGAATCTGTTGAAAAGGAGAATGCAGCAGTGGTGGATAGCTAACTGCACATGTGTCTGGCAGCCAAAATCCAAGCTCTCAGCAAAGAAGTGGGGTGAGGCCTCAACAGATTGATGTGCCTTCTCATCATGACTAAGTACTGACAGTCAAAAAGCCTGAGGTTGAATCAATTCAGTCTTTGCAGGTTAGTTTAAGCTGCAGAGATTAAACTGAGAACTGGACACACATTCACTTTTGATTCCAGGAATGCAGCCAGATGCTTGCAGTGGCTCAGGCCAGAAGCTTGGGCGGTGCTACAGCACATCTCTCTGGCATGTAACCGGCATGGGCTGTGTGTTTTCATCCTCTTCCTGCTGGGCCCGAGGTCTCTGGGTTTTGCAGTCCAGAATCACAACAGCAGGACTCTGCAGGGTTGATCATCACTTTTTCCTGCTTCCAGGTGCCTCTGGGATTTGTAGTTCACAGTCTCAGTAAGTTTCAGTAAGCTTAGTAGCAGGGCAGCTCTGTACGGGGGTGGGGGAAGGTGAGTTTAACCCCCATCCTTGATCCCAGACCCTTCTTTCCTGGAGCAGACAGCACAGCCCAGCCCAGGGCTGGAACAAAACCTGTCCCAAGATCAACCCCTGGGGCACTCCATTTGATACTGGCTGCCAACTAGACATCGAGCCGTTGATTACTACTCTCTAAGCCTGATGCTTCAGCCAGTTTTCTATCCACCTTACAGTCCATTCATCCAGCCCATACTCCCTTAGCTTGCCTGCGAGAATGTTGTGCGAGACCGTATCAAAAGCCTTGTTAAAAATACATGTACACCACATCCACCAGTTTCCCCGCATCCACAGAGCCAGTCATCTCATCCTAGAAGGCAGTCAAGTTGGTCAGGCATGACTTGCGCCTGGTGAATTCATGCTGACTGTTTCTAATCACCTTTTTCTCCTCCAAGTGCTTAGAAACGGAGTTCTTGTGGATTTCCTCTATGATTTTTCCAGGGACTGAGGTGAGGCTGACTGGTCTGTAGTTCCTCCTTTTTCCCTTTCTTAAATATGGGCACTGTTTGCTAGGGCTGTGCGAAACAGCACCGTTCCGTTTTGACTTCATTTCACTGGTTTGAAGGGACAGTGTTTCATTTGCTGTTTTGAAACACTGTTCCATTTCATTTAATCAAAACTGTTTTGCTGTTTTGACGCTGTTTCGACATTTCACCCATAGGCTATAATGGGGAATCATGAAAATCCCTATAACTGTATCATTTCTTTCCTGATTCAAATGAAAACTGCAGGGATGGTAGCCCCTGCTGAGGCCTGCCAAGTGTCAAGGAGATAGGTACAGGGGTTTCTGGGAAACTGCACCTCAAGTTGCTGACTAGCAAAACTTGTCACGTGTGTGTTAAGGCACAGCAAGGTGAAAACAGCAGGCATCATTGCCCCTGCTGAGGCCTGCCAAGTGTCAAGGAGATAGGTACAGGGGTTTCTGGGAAACTGCACTTTGTCACGGGGTAGGGTCCCTAGAGATGGCTGTGATACCCCTAGGGCCCTGTGACTGTGCCAGCTCCACCCTGTGGGTGCCTACTCTTCTTGCCTGCCGCCATGTCTTGTTGGAAAAGATAATAGGGAGGCTGCACTCAAGCTTCAGCTCAGTCATGGTCCTAATGGACCCCACTAAACCCTGTAAGTTCTTGGACCCCTTGCTGGGACCTGGTTTAAGTAGATGCCTCAAGGGGACACCCTAAGCCTTATGGGCTAGATGCGTGGCTCAAACCACCCTTACAATGCCCCATGCCTTGCAGATAGTATATCGATATCATCCCAGTAATGATGTCTTGGTCTCATCTACCTTTCATTGTTGCTGGGCTCTCTCTGCCTCTGTCCCTGCATCCTCATTGGCACTGGGGCCTCTACATGACACGGTAGTGTGCCCCAGTGAGGCCTCCTTCTCTCCTACAGCCTCAGCCTGGTCCACCACTTTAAATAACAACAGGTAAGCAGCACAGTAACACTAGCATCTCAGGCAATCAAACTGTCACAGAGCCTTTCTTTTCTTTCCTGCAGGAGCTCCTTCTCCAGCAGCTGTGAGAGAACTCTCCAAGCCAGCCCCAGCCCTGGGGCTTAGATGTGCCCAGGGCCCTACCTCCTTCTGGTCAGCTGACCAGGTAGAGGTGCTATGGATATAGGTTGTAGCCATGTTGGTCAATCTGATGTCTTTTAGTAGACCAGCAGAATAGTTGGAGAAATATATCTTAGCAAACTTTCAGGTTGAAAACCCTTCATCAGGCTAAGGAAGCACCTGCAGTTGGTGTGTGTGCTCTTCCTGGATGGAAGACAGGCTGGGGTAGGGGGGAAGGGGGATGTAGCAGGTTAAAGTGGAGAAGTACCTGGGGAGTCAGATGTCCGGCAGGTTGTAGTGTGTCATAAATCCAATGTCTGTATTGAGTGTCCCCCCCTCCGCCTCCCCAGCCTGTCCCTCAGCCCCTGATGCCTCCATTTCCATTTTCACTGACTGGCTCTCTTGCCTGCATTGCATGCCAGCCTCTGGCTTCTTTACTGTTCCTTCCATCCAGGAACAGCATACGCACACACCAACTGCAGATGCTTCCTCAGCCTGACAAAGGGTTTTTCAACCCAAAAGCTGGAATCCCAGGCAGTTAAGCTGAGCTCACCTGGAGCCTCACAACTCCACTGCAGCCAGCAAGCCTCAGGCCTATCAAAGATGTGACAGGTCTGGATTTTCCCCAGCCAGGACTGTGCTTGGGTGTGGTGGCTGGAGGTTATAAGGCACCTCCTACCCGCCTTTCACCAGGGAGGTCCTTGGTCCTGGCATTTCTTGGGCTGTTGTGCCACTGGCAGGCCCACCAGCCCCCCCAAATCTGGCAGGTTGCAGTTTTAGTGCATATGCCCAGGACCTGGGTCCTTCTCCTTCCCCACAGCCCCTGCTCATACCTCCAAGTTTGTCCTGGCATGGGAGCTCAGCAGGGACATATTCTTCCTTTGCTGGCTGATGATACAGTGAGTGCTGCCTCCAGCTCTGAGAGTGGGGCACTAAATGGTTGTGAAACCCAAGGGTAAAAAAAAGAAGTGCGGACAGAGTGAGGAGGGTGGCACTCACTCCGTTTGCACATGGAGCTTAAGGAATCCCAGGAGCAGGTGGTTCACCTTCAGGAACACCAGCTGCTCCACCAAATCAGGATCCAAGGAGGTGTGGTCTCCCTGACTTTGTTCACCAGTACCTCCGTCTACTGATCCAGGGTTTTGCTGCTGCATACACTGATGCTCCTCTTCACCCTGGGTCACACATGGTGGCCATCTTGTGGACCGTACTGGATCACAAGGGATCAAGCCATTTCCTGATGCCCTTCTTCAGCCTCCTCACCAGTGCCTGTATGTCTGGTGACAGCAGCTTGCCCCAGCCAGGAACGTTGATCCCTGGAACTTCTCCATTTGATTCTCCAGTTCCCTCACTACAGAGATCACCTGGCTAAGGAGGGCATAGCCAGCACTGAGGCTCTCGGTGGCCTCGAGGAAGGGCTTAATGACCACCAAGATCTGGGAGATGGTATCCCACTCAGCTCAGTTAAGGAGGCCGCTAATCCCAACCTTCCACCAAAAGATTATCTCATGGATGGCCTTCTTTTGCTCCACCAGCCTCTTGAACATCAGGTATGTGGAGTTCCACTGAGTCTCCACAATCCTGCATGATTTCGTGCTGCAGGATGTTCATCTTTGCCTGTTTGTCCTGCAGCATCTTGCCCCGCTTAATGCTCCGGTGGAAGTAGCCTGCCACCTTCCAGCACTTAGTAATGAGCTTGCTGGTGGTGCTGACGCCATCACCAGCAGCCCTGTCCCCCTTCAAGGTATCCCTGACAATGAGGTGGAACTCGTGTGCCACACAGTGGATGCCAACCAAGTTGGCATCCACATTTAGGTAAAAGAAATGTTGCTGCAGAGCAATGGAGAGGTTAAAGGAAGGAAAGAGTAGGTGAGGTTCAGAGAGAAAGTATAGCAACCAGTTTGACCATAAAAGTTATTTATTGCCAGGTATATGAATTTATGATGATACGAGTAGTAATAAACATACAAGAGAGAGAAAAATAAACAGTTACAATATTACATAGTTTCAATTAGGTTTTGGGGGAAGTCTAGCTTGAGTTTGATTAGCAAAAGTCAGGTTTAGAAAGCTGTGTCCGGAGTAAGAGAATGAAAGTTAGGTTCCTGGAGTCAATGAGAGAGAGAGAGAGAGAGAGTTGGGGTCTCACCACTCAGCGAAGCTTGAACCAGTGGAGGTTCCCAGGCATTGTTGGAGCTGGCAGACAGGCAGAGCTCTGAGCATGATTAATGGAGGGGTTCCAGGCAGAAAAGGAGTGGAACTGGTGCAGCTTTGGATCCAAGCACCAGGACAGGAACTTGAGCTTGGGTAGGGGTTTGGTAGAAAACTAACCAAGGGGTGAACAAGGGTGAACACTAGGTTTGTTTGGGGGTAAACAATGGCTCTTGCGCTGGATATTAGGAACTGATCACTCCTGGCTATGGGTGGCATTACTCTGAGGGAGCTCACAATACAGACAGACAGATTCAGTGTTTTGGATATAGGAGTCATTACTTGAATTGGTCTGATAAATGTTGAGCTGGGTGTGTGTAGATGTGGGTTGATTAGCATTTGGAGCAAGGATTCCCCATCATGCAGTGCTCCCCTGCTTTTCCGGTGCCAGAATTCAGTGCAGTCCTTGCCTAGGAATCTCTCTTCTCCATTCTGAATGCTAATGAAGGTACATGCCTGTCCCATCCCCCATTTAAATGAGTTGTCATCTGGTGCCATCTCGGATGCAAATGAGACCAGGGGAGTTGCTTCACTCTTATTACCCTTGTCTGGAGGGCTTTAGGTGCGTCTCCCACTGCATCTTCCTTGTCTTTTGTAAGTCCTTCCTCTAACCAGTTCTTGTTCAGGCAGAGGCAGGGAGGTGGAGAGTTCTTTGTGAGTGTGCCAGGATTCCCCAAGAACACAGAGCTGAGAGGTAACACAATCTCAAGCTGAGGGGCAGATTCAGTCTAGCACACCAAGATGGAGCTCCAAAAGTGGGGAAATGGCTGCTGAGTCTCATTCTGCAACCCAGAGGCTGAGGAAGGAGGTGGGCACAGCCAGAGAGAAAAAGGAGCCTAGGCTTTGATAGCTGGAGCCCTAACAAATCCTTAGAAACCCACAAGGACAACCCCATAACAGGGAACCTCTGCATCGGCATGCAAAAAAGACTCAGTAGGGCACCTGGTCTGATTGAATAGGCCAGTCTACCCACAGAGCCGCTACTGGTCTGAGTCCTCTCTCAATCCCCAACAACTAACAACAGCAAAGTGGTGGCAGGCAAGAAGAGGGAGATAAAGGGAGGCTGGGAGAAGGTGGCAGGCAAGCAGTGCTGACCCCACCTGCTTTACAATGTGAAAACCAACTAACCAAGCTTTAAACATATTTTGTGTTGATTTCCATAAGGTAGAAAAAAATTGGTTGTGAAATTGACATGGATTTAGTACAAATCCTGATGAATGCCAACATGAAATAAAACACTTCAGAAGTGAATGGATATTTAAAACAACAGCACAGTCTTGTAAAGTTAAATCACGTGAATTAAACACCTTGTAGCTTTATATGCAACTTGAAGATCAAAAAACATCTCCCCTGAACCTCTGAATAACTTTCTTTTCTGGTACTTAATTCTTTAAGGTTTATGTTGCAAAATTGTTTTAACACTTTTAATCTAATAACAGGATATGTAACTTGCATGCACAATCTTTTAGTTTGGTGTCTCATAGGAATAGTCATAATGTAAAAGGACTCCTTTTGCAATTAAATGTGATTTTTTAAAATTTGCCAATCTTCCTAGTAGATATTGTACATAAACACTTCCAGCCCAGCTATATAATCACTATAAGTCTCTAAACTACTTTTCAGAGGTCAGACTACTAATAACAAGCAAGAAAAATGAGGTGTTGTACATAGGTATTGCAGAAGCTATTTTAATAAGACTCTAATTAACACCTCCAGTGCTATGTGCAAAGAAGCTTCAAGATTAGGTGTTGGGGTTTATGTATCCCTACTAACACTTTATTGTAACCAGAGGCAATCTTCATAAACTGTTCTACACATCTAATTGGCATATTCAGTAAACCACCAGATATCCCTAGCAAGACCAGCTGGAATCATAATTTTTCTTCTGTTTACAACCATGAGACCCGAACACCCATTATATATGACACATCAGACATTACCATTAGGTTTCCGGTCCATTTCTGTCTGATAATAAAATTACATAATAGGTGTTAGGCTGAAAGTTTCCCAAATGCACTGCAGTCTCTAAAGAAAGCTAGCAACACAGAATAGAGAGGAAAGGAAATTTGAGCCAAAACCAGTAGGGAAACCCTGTCTGTTAGTAATCCTGTTGTTATGAAAGGCTTTAATTCTGAAGACTTAGAGCCTTGTTACACATTGATTTTTAAGCAGCTCCTGGAGCTCTTAACCCCTGGATTGTCTATCCATTAACACCTGCAATTAGTTATAAGCACACTTTAGGTGGCTTAAAGTTATACCACTCCACGGCAGGGTTATCTCTGAGCCATGTTACCCACCTTGTGTTCCATTAATATGTGGCCACTCCCAACAGCTGAGCTGCCCAAGTTACAGTCCTCCAGCATCCCAGGGATGCAGTGTCCCTTCTTCCACCTTCCTGTTCTGTGTGGACAAACTTCTTAGGGGGTGGTTCTGGCACCAAGCCAATTCCCCCTCCCACCCTCAGGGGTGTGACCTTCCCACCCTCAGGGGTGTAACCCCCTTGCAAACAGCCTGCAGAGCACATGCCAATTAGTCAGGTTGCAGGGCAGAGACAGGTCCAGGACTGGGATCTGCTGGGGGTGAGGGGAGGAACAAGGTAAGGGGCTAGATTGGTTCCCTATGATCTGGGGCTTCTTCCCCGGGCAGGGGCAGCAGCTCCCCCAAAAGCATCTTTCCTCACCGCTACCATCTCCCAGCCACTCCAGGAAGCCTAACCAGCACTCTCAACAATTCAATCCCAAATTCCAGAGTATTAAAACATGACACATTCTTTAATTTACTTCCTCTTTTTTTCCTTTTACATTTTTGTATACTTCTCTTTACCTCATCCTTCAATGGTTAACTTCCTTTACTTCACCACCCTTCCCCCACCTGCATTTCCTTTGCACCTCCCATTTCATTAACCATCCCCATCCCATTAACTCTTTGCCTCCTAGCTTCATGTTCCCTTCCCCCCCCCTCCCCCGCTCCCCCCAGGCCATCTCTCACACACTACCAATTAGAGCAGGCATAGAGAGCCTGTCCTGACTCACCAGTCCTGTAGTGACTGTTGGCACTGGATTTATGACCCAGTCCTGATACCTTGTTCCAGGCAGACCCAAACCCTCAGAACAACCACGACTTCTTCCATTCTATAATAGGCCATTTTTATTGATACACAATGATAGCAGGTAAGAGTAATACAGGCAAAGCAAACAAAATATCCCCCCGGGCATGTCCAGGTGAGTCCGCATGTGCTTCTTGCAGCATCTCAAACCCATGGATATGCTGCAAGAGGCACGTGCGAGAACATAAAACCATTCCCCCCACTGCAAATTTGCAGCTGGGCAGGCAGTGGTGCAAGCTGCAGGGACCTGGACCTGGGCTGGAGGAAGGGGGAGGGAACTTTCCTCAACTCCCCATTCATTCTCCCCATCCCCCGTTCATTCTCCCTGCTCCTGGTTTGTTCCCCTAGCTCCCTCCTGGCTCTCCCAGCCCCCCACACTCACCGGCAGCAGCAAAGAACAAGAAGGAGGCTGAAGAGAGCAGGGGAATGTTTCCAGCTTATTTCCAAGGTCTTGTCTCCAGCCTCCTGCTGGTCTCCAGCCCCTTGCTCCTTCCCCTGCTCATCTCAAGCTTTGGGAGGGGTGGGTGAGATGGGTTGGTGTTGTTCCCTCCATCAATGGTGGCCCTGGGAACCTTTTTTGTTGCTCTGAAGTCCCTCCCTTTGTATTTTTTCTCCTCTGATGACTTTATTTCTGGGTACCATGGATTGGTTTCCCTGTGATCATCATATTGTCCATGTTCTGTTCTGTCAGCATATTCCTTTGTTCCAACAAACCCATTGCATGCATACATCTTAATCTGGTCATTTATTTGGGCAACTCCGGCCTCCTAATTTGGTCCATCCACCAAAATCAGAAAATCAAGGGGCTCTGTAGCTGGTCATTGTGACCTAGCCAACACTGCAGAGTCCCTTATCTTTGTTATTGGTTTTCAGGGAGCAGTGCAATACATGTCTTTAATTTCCCAGCCTGTTTGTCTTCTGACTTCAGACACAGTGGGCCTTGAAGGAAACTGTCACAAACAGTCTTTTAGAAACCATTTAACCCTTGCTGTTCCCTTGGACCATTGTTCTAATGAATATCGACTCTATCCACAAGCCAGTTCCTAAAAACAAACCTCTGAATATAATTTTCTAGCAATCAGTGGCAACTCACAGCTGTAGTTCCTAGACAGGCCCCTTCACCTTGGTCTTGCCCCCACCCCAGCTGGGGTCTTCCCAGATGGGGGTGCCAGGCTCTGCGGTGTTTTCTCTTCCCTTCTCCACAGAAAGTAGTATCAGGCCCTGCAGCCTGGCACAAACCCCCAGAGCTG
Organism: Alligator sinensis; assembly: GCF_000455745.1. Classification (NCBI taxonomy): domain Eukaryota; kingdom Metazoa; phylum Chordata; order Crocodylia; family Alligatoridae; genus Alligator; species Alligator sinensis. The sequence continues at coordinate 906,541 of NW_005842590.1, forward strand.
CCCGGTGCATCTTGCCGAGCTCCGGTGGGATTTGCTAGGCAGCCCAGGGGCCTTGCACCAGGTGACAAGGATGGGAGCACTCCTAAGAGGGCAGGATCAGGCCCTGCTGCCTAGTGCAAGCCCCCCCCAGGCTGCCTGGCATGCCCCACTGGGGCCTAGCACCAGTGACAGCCAGCAAGCTGCACCAGGCTGCCCTAGGGGCTTGTTCCAGGCAGTGGGACCCGATCCTGCCCTCTATGAAGGTCTCTTGTCCCCACTGCCTGGTGCAAGCCCCCTGGTCTGCAAGGCACATCCTGCTGGAGCCTGGTACCAGCAGCAGTTGACAAGATGTGCCAGGCAGTCCTGCCACTGGGGCCCAATCTTTCTTTCTATGGAGTCAGCCTGGCCATGTGAGGTTGGGACCCCCTCCCCGGGGCCTGCTTCCCCCCCAGCTAGGAAGACTCCAGCATGGGGAGGGAATGAGGCTTCATTCCCCACTCCCTACTGCATGTCAGTGACTCATACTGTCCTGACCACACAGGGGCGTGGGATCACTCTTCCGCAGCTAGGCAGGCAGGGGCTTGAGGGAACCTGGGCCAGCTGAGGGAAAACCCCAGAGGCTCCCCCCACCCCCCATGTGGGCAGATGCACAGCTCAGGGCCAGGCCCAGACCCAGGAGGATCAGTGACTTGGCCTGTTCTGGGAGGGGGAGGGGCAACCCTCACAGACCAGGGCTGGGGGGCTATGTTCCCCCACCACCACCCACTGCCCCTCAGGGCTGACAGGATCCAGGGTTGGGGTGGTTCCCCTTCTTCCCACCCCGCTGCCTTTCAAGGCTGATAGATGCAGGAAGGACCAGGCTGGGGAGCAGAGGCATTGCTGCCTCAGCTCTGTGACAACCATGGAGCAGGGGCCAGCCCCAACTCAGCTGGAGCAGACAGCACTGCTGAGGCTAGCCCACCTGCCCTGCTAGGGGGGCTATCAAAGGACACAATGCATCCTGGGAAGGTGGGGGACTGGGACATGAGTTGGGGGGTGGGGATTTGGGACAGAATTTCCATAGACCAATTTAACCCAAATTTGTTAAGTATGATACTACATCCATCCAGGCTTATCTTAATCCGGGTTTGGCTATTTTGAAACTGGCTTATGTGCCTGAACTTCTGTTCTGTTACAGGTTTAAACTGGTTTCCCATCACTTATACTGGTTTATGTGTAACTTCTGTCCCTAGCCTTAGTGTAAACTAGACTCCAGATTTATCACTTTAACCACATGAAGCCTTTTCTTAGCACAGTATCACTTTTCAAATGAACTTTTCAAATGATCGTACTGTAGTCAATTGAATAGTATCATAGGCGACTGGTGCCACCTCGGTCAGGGGGGGCATGTGCCCTGTTCCCCCTGCAGCCACTTCCGGGAGTGACTGTGGCCGCTTCTGGGAGCAAGCACTGGCCAATCACTGCAGCTGCTCCCAGAAGCGGCTACAGCGCGGCCAATTAGGGGGTGCACCCCCATGCACTGCCTACGGATTGTCACTGAATAGTATGACTTTTCAAATAATCACACTGCAATCAAATGAACTTCACCTAGTTAAGAAAGCTGAACACAAGCAGCAGCTGCAAGCCCCAGCCAGCTAGGAAGATGAAAAGAAAATATTAGCCATGAGGCAGCAGCAAAATGTCAAAAAGGAAGTAAAGGTGTTGAATTGCACAGTTCTCTACTCACTGAATTGCAAGGTCCATGCAGTGTTGATTGAGATGAATGGGGCAGTTCACACCTCTCAAAACTGCCATTTCAGGTGCTTTCCAGACCATGTACTGGCTTTATTGCATTGACTCTATTTGATTAGTGCTTCCTTCATAATCATAAGGCCTAGAGGCTTATTTATTGAGACAAATGAATGCTGAGATTCTGAGCTGAATTACTGAGGGGGGAAAAAAGGGTGATTTCCATGGTAAATTCTACAGCTGTGGAATAGGTGATAACAAACACCTGAGAACTGGTGCTCAAGCTGGTTTAATATGCATGGAAATAAACCTCTGTTCAGGCCTGCTGATGCTATTCTGTCCTCTCTGACACTAGTAACATAAGGATACACTGAAAAGCTGGTGTAATGTGGGAGTATATTGGCTGGAAATGGATTAAGCGCATGCAGGAAAACTGCATCCTTTTTAGTAGCAACAGGTCCTCTCTTCAGCTCAGATATTTCAGTTTATACATTCATGGCATATATAGTAAGCCATATCATTTTACTTACTCTGCCCCTCCATTGCTCCATTCAGTGCCTCTTTAATCACTGCGCACGGTTTGCATTATAGAAAGTGTTTGCAGTCTACTACTTGCAGAGTTAACACACCCAGTAACCAGACCCAAATATAAGGTGGCTTGGTTAATGGAAAAATACACACAACATTGCTGTGAATTAGGGATCTCCTTAATCCAGGGCTGTCCAGCTGCCAGTCCATAGGCCGCATGCAGTTTGCAAGTCAGCCACTGTTTCCCTGCCTTTGTTGTAGCCAGAGTCTCTGGGCTCCCCCTCCCTTCTCTGCCTGCCTAGGGGGTGGGCAGCATGGTGCAGTGCAGGGAGCTGAGGATGAGGCTAGGTCATGCTGGGAGGGTGGAGGGGAGATCAGGGCACCAGTGGAGGGGCTCTCAGTGCAGTGATGGGAGTGGGGGATGCCAGTGAGGGTGTGTGTTGTAGCAAGAGAGTGTGGGGAATTGCACTCATGTAGCTGCATAGTGTAGCCTTGGGGAGTGGGGTAGGGAAGTGTAAATGGAGCAGCAGGGTGGATTATCTGCACAGCAAGATGACTCACTTGGTGTGGCCCATGCAGTATGTGTCCCTCATGGTGTGTGGCCCCTGGGGACTTAAATGTTGGACAGTCCTGCTCCAATCAATAAGTGTGATATTCTTGTTATAGTACTATGAATGTTCCATGCTTCTACCTAGAGAATAGGTCTATATAAAGTGCAAATATTCAGCAGGCACTTCCATCACAGCTATATTGCATTGTTCAGCACTGTGGAATCACTCTGCCTGTCAGTTCCAGATTGAATGAGATTTCCCATATATGCCGTAGAAACTGTAAATGTATCCTACAGACCACCAAATACAAAAACTAAGACCACTAAACTTAGGTCCACAAAACCCAGAATCATCCCAAACTCCCCAAAAAACGATAATCTGCAGCCAGCCTTTAGCCACCACTGCATCTGCTCTGAGGAGAATACTCATGACACCCATCTCACAAAACTGAAAACTGCCTTTGCCCAGCAAGGATGCTCCAGCTGAGACGTAAATCACATCTTTGAAAGAGCCACTCAAATATTCTGTAGCAACCTGCTACAATACAAGAAGAAACCCCCCACTGACCGCACACTTCTTGTTTGTTCTTACCACCCTATATGTGGGCCAATAAGATGGATCATTAAACAATTAAATCCTATACTCAAAAAGGACCAGACCTTGAAAGAACTTTCCAGCTTCTCTGTCCCAGGCCTTCAGACAGCCCTCTATCCTGCCTAACTCATAAGTAGCAAACTCCCTGTGGATCAACAGGCACTCAGTGAGACCCAACTCTGCCTTAAGAATAAATGCAAGACCTGTCAATTCATCTCTACTGCCACAGGTATCAATACTTCCACAACAAAAACACCAAAATCCATGGATTGTATGCATTTCCATCCCATCCTATGCACCAAATGCCCTCATGAGGACTATGTCGGTGAAACCAGGCAAAAACTATGTAGTCTTATGAGCAATTATTTAAAAATAAATAAATAAGGGACAAAGACATTAGAATACAGGTAGGAGAATATTTTTCACAGAACCCCCTCACTCCCACCCCCCCAACTCCCCGTCTCCCTGTCTAACCTCATTGTTCTCATGCTGAAGGGCAATTTACAAAATGCCTTCAAAAAATCAGTCTGGGAACAAAAATCCTGTAGCCTGTTGGGCACTGAAAAGCAGGGATTTAACATAGACAATGACTCCTTGGCCTAACATAATCTACCTGATACTAATCTCTATGCTTCACCTGTGATAATGAATCTGCTGCCTGAACTCTTCCACTTATCAGGTTTCTTCTGTTCAGGTCCTTTCTGTTTGTAAGGCTTCTGAGGCTTCTGTCCCGCAGCCTATGTAACTAAGTCCCCCGACTAGCATCCCCAGCTTTGAAATCCCCTGATTTGCCCTCTGCTACTCCAACCTGTGGCTTATCTCTGAAACCCCTGGTTCACCCCCGGCTCTACCTGCTAGGACTGCTGCCTCTGTGGACTGTGACAATGTTGGCTACCTGATACGTTCTCTTATATCCTGTTTTTATGTATATATGGAGTCTCACATAAGACCTTGTTCCATCTTCCAACTTTTCCACATATGTCATGTTTCCTAGATTCAAATAATTTTTCTTACTTTCCTTTGGACCCTTTTCAGTTTTCCCATTTTTTCTTGAAATGTGGTGCCCAAAACTGGAAATAGGATTCCAGGTGAGGCCTGATTTTTAAATAGAGCAGAAAAATCACTTCTTACAAGTGACATTCCTGTTAATACTTCATAGAATACTATTTTTCAGGTAGTGATCCTTCAGTTGTATATTTTCCACTGCACGGAAATGGTCTTTCTTTTGTGTCTGATCTTTCATTTTTAGCCAAGTAAACTTGCTTGGCTAAAGGCTATGCTTTTATTTCAATAGTTGGCTCAGTTTCTACATAACTGGTATGTAGCATGTGTCATGAAATCAAAAACTCTTTCGCACTTTAACATAGTTAGGAAAGGGCAGAATATAGTGACTTGTTTTTGTATGCGTGCAAACACTCCCCAAGTAACTGCAGCAACCTGAAATGTCGTAATTTCACAATGTGATCTCTCATGACCTTATTGCATTTTCTCTCAGTGAGCCTTAAAAGTTGCATTACATTCACAACATGAGTCATTGTATACCACAGGCTCTCTGCTGATATTTATACATTGTCAAACTGACTGCTGACTTACAGATGAGGAACTGTATATTGTCAAATAATCCATTGTTTACATGGCTTCACACTGTACACAACTCAAGTCATAAGGATCTAGTTAGCAGTTCATACAGTTATGTAATATATTCCATTCATTAAAACAATGATTTTGTGTCTTGAGAACATAGCTCTTGGGGAGGTGGGGGAAGCTTATATAAGAAAATCAACTTTCCACAATCAACTTTCTACAGATGAATTTATGTGCGCCACATCTCTTAATTCCAGTGGCAGTTCTGTGGTTAATATCCCTGTGCAAAAATACACCATTTTTCCAAAAAGGGGTTTTCACTTGAATTGAAACTACTGCAAAGGCACAGTTTTGTGCTCCAGCCTTCTTTCTTTTGATCTATTCTAGTGTTTCTATTTGATGACAGCCAGTTACATTTGTCACCCAGTATCTAACCTTTCTGAAATTTGTTGAAGATGGACTTGGAAGAAGCCATTTAGTGAACTGGAAAAGCTTGTTTTCAAAACTCAGAGAGTTCCCTGGCCTACAAACCCTGTTAAAGATTAATTCAAGTCAATAGGGGATTTAAAGTGAAAGGCAAGAGAAAAAACGGGTCAGCAAGAAATATGAATAAGGTGATTAGATCAGTTGCTAACCCCATGATGGAAGACAGAGGACTTCAGTTCTAGTTATTATAGCTTAAGACACATGCTTGGTAGCAAGGAGTGAAATGAACATTTGAGAACTAGACCGGATATCCTTTGCCAGCCCAATCTCTCTGTAACAGGTTGGATGTATAAATGGAATATGATGGAATATTTGGTCGATTTTTTTCTTTATAGGATTTTTTAAAATATTGGTCTTCTCTCTATAAATCTAATTTAAACCCTTTAATTCCCTCTAGTCTGAAGAGTTCATTTTCTCTTTATACTAAACCTTTAAAGTTATCTCTTAACAAAATGGAATAAACCATCCAAACAAACTAGTATGCACTTTGATTTTAGTTTAAAAATGAATGTTACTAAGGCTATCATGATCAGTCCATTATTTCCTATTTAGGGAAATCAAGCTTTATTTGCAAGTGATACTTTGCTACTATAGATTAGTAATAAATGATGGTTTCTAGCCTTAATGTTGACTTGGATACTGTAGTCAGACTATCAGCTGTACTAATTAAAATTTTGGGGAGCAAAATAATATTTTAAGTTTCAGTTTCCTGGGTAGTAACAATGTTCCTGGCTGCAGTGCAAGTGGATTTTGAATAATTGCTGGAAGGAGGACAACTTAAGTAGTTTAAGAACAGTTATAGGCGAGACAAGGTATAATTTTCATTTACAAAAGCCGCATGCAAGTGGATAATCCAGAATTGCTGAAATATATTGTCATTTGGCGTTCAACTCATGAGAAATAGATTCTATGAATCTTTTGGAATTTGGTGACTTCTTGGCTGGGATTTTATCACTGCATGGATGCATCTACATGAGACGCTTGCTATCAAGTTGCCTAACTAGCTCCACAGTAAAGCCTCGCTGGTCTACATGAGTGGTACTATTAGGCTGGAGTAAACTAATCAACTCACCAATAGGATAGTACTGCCCAATGCAAGTACTGTTCTACAGCGGATTTATTTATTCTGCAGCAACACACGTCTAGATAATGACTGGGGCTGGCTGGGGCACAAGGGTGCAATAGTGCAGGGCACTGCAATAAAACAGAGTTTATTGCATCACATTTATATTCATGTGGAGATGCACCCCATGTGTTGGTACAGTGCTATGAACTATGGTACTAGATTTCAGCCACTACTTTAGTTTAATATTTAATACGTGTAAAACACAAAGACAGTAGTATGTTCATTTATAACATTACTAATGCAGAGAGATAGAGGTAGATAGCTAGCTGGGTTACTCTGAAGTCAGGCAGAAGGCAAAGCAGATACTCATATTAGAAATGCACCCATCGCTATACTATTTTTATTCTGGTTCTTACATATTACAGTCCTGGCATTTGGTGAAAGCCATAGATAAAAAGGTGGTTGACAGCATGTAGGAGCCCTTAGTTATCTAGGCGAAGAGCTGTGAGAAATGCTTTGAAGAAGCACAAGCAGAAAAAATATGATTTTTGCCTTTGTATTTATGTCTTTGTCATCAGACTTTAATTCTCTAGAACATCAGGCTTGCATCAATATCATTTGACATTTTAGAGGCAGTCACTAAAAAAGAAACAAGGTCTCTTTATTATGTCAGATCAAGTACTGGCACTAGCAACAGGCAGATTTTGCAGTATTTTATACTGTAATGCATTTGTCAAACTAGGTACAAAGAAATCCAGTTCTTTCCTTCAAAGCAGAAGTAGCACCAGTTCTTGACTATCATCTTTTGGCGAATGTTTACAAAGGATCCTCAGAAAAGAGAATTTGGATTAACTTTTCAGTGGATTAGTTAAATTCCATTAAGCCCTGTGTTGACAGTTTCATTCACCATTAAATGAACCTTAATGCAAGTTAGCTTAATTCATTTAGTAAATTGAAGCTTCTTTGGGTGCCTTTGCCTGTGGTAACTTAAGGACTTGTCTACGTGACTTAGGCTTCTGGTAGATGTTACACTTAACATGAGATTAAGCAGTTAATAGTGTCTTAAATTGTAACCCAGCCACATGTGCAGGCAATTAATGGCACGATAAATTAGGAAATAAGACACAGGATTATTCCACAGAATACATGGAATAATTTTGTGGCTGGCTTCCTTTGTGACTTAACTGAATGTGTGGCAGGGCCCCTGCTCTGCAGCCTGATGCCAACTGCATGGTGGGGCTCTGGGATGGGCCCCAGTGCAGTCCTGGGGCTGGGATGCAGTCAGCTGACTGTCAGTCTCAAACTCACTTCAATGCAGTGGTAGGGCTGAGACTGACAATCAGCTGATTGCTGGTCCCAACCCCAGTATCACACAGGTTCAAAAGACACCTGGCTTTCTACTTGATCATGATCCCAGGCTGCCTCTGCACTAGCAAGTAGTAATGGTACAATTGAGATCTGATTCCTGATCATGGGTGGTGAGTGGCGTGGCAAGAGGGATGCTTGCTGGGGTCAGGGAACAGATCCCATCATTCCATTATGTGAACATGCCTAAGTAAATGATCAGTAAGGTAGGGTGTGAATTACTAGAATAGCTCTTCCAAGCTAGCACTTTCAATGGACATGCATACTGTACTATAACTTCTTATAGATAAGTCCTCTAAAAAGATCCTTACTCCCTTCTCAAAGCAAAGTAAATTATCTGGCCAAAAGGACTACTAGCTGCACACAAAGAACTAATGCAGAGTGGCTAATATGCTAATGTGATGTAAAATCACCCCCCTAGCTTACTGTACTCAGCTAACCTGTGTAGACAAATCCTTAAGGCTAAGCAGATTAAGACCAATTGAATTCTAATTTAGAGCACTCACACTGAGGGTTAATGCAGTTTCATTAATTTAATTTATCTACTTGAAATTCACACATTTAGTAAATTCTGAATAAGCTTTTGGGGTGAGACCCCAGGTAGACCAGCAAAGCTGGCCTTAGGGAAAATGGTAACACTGGGCAAAGGCAGGGGTACAGGGCACAGTTCAGTGGGGAGGTGGAGTGGCATAGTGGGCCAGGCAAGGAGGCAAGCAGGAGCCACTGCCACCTGTACTGCCCTGCCTGGCTCCTGAGCATTGGCTGGGCTGGACAGAGCTCCTCCTGCCAGGGGTGAGGATCAACCGGGTTGAGGCAGAGGGAGAGCGCTGCCATGACTGCAGGCTGCTCCTACATGTGCACGTGAGTGGCACCCCCCTGACCATGGTGCCCTGGGTGGTCACCCATATCACCCACCCTTCAGGCTGGTTTATAAGACAAGCCCTCAGTATACTTACCATTTTCTCTAATTGCCTCTTTTTGTTTCCCTTTATTTCAAAATCTCCATCACCTTACATTTAGACCTACATTAAAGTTAACCATGGGTGTTTATAGACGTGTTCCAGTAAATGGGGTGGGGAGAGTTTTAATTAGCGAGCCACAGTAATTAAAAACATCCAAGTGTCACATGTATCAGCATCCTGGCACTGAAAAATGGAGGTGGAGCACTTTGAACTAAAGCTCCGTCAATGAATTTTAGTTTAAAATGCTCTGCCACCAGTTTTCAGCACGGGGACACTGATACACGTGACGCTGGAGGCTGCTGGACTGCATTAATTTTCACACTCCAGCACACTTGTTTAATCAAATCTGCTTTGACGCGCTGGATTTACAGCACATCAGAGCAGCCTCACTGCAAGTCTTTAGGAGCCCTATGATTCTGCCTTGCTTCATGGTCAGGGATACTAAGCTTTAATAATGTGCTTAATGGCAATAGAAACAGAAAACTACCTGTCCCGATGACAGCATGATGTAACAAGAGCATGCCTGGCATTCGAAAAGTTGTCTAACTTTATCCCAAACATGCAGTTGGTCTGCAAAAGTCCTTGTTTCTTGGAAGATCAGGGATACTTTTTCTTTTTAAATGCCTGGGGATTTAACAGCGTTAACAGCGATGTGAGTTAGCATTCATGGCTTCATGGGAGAAGTGAGTACTTTGCAGATTTCCCCACTACCACATACAAGGGATCAGATCATTCTGCTGCTGTTGTCTTATAACCTCCTTCCTTTTTTTCTGTGGGAGGTTTAGCTATGTTGTTCTGTACTCTGGATTTTCTTAGTGAGTAACAAGCAACTCACTAGTGCAGAGGAGTTTACTTACTGCCAAATGTGTAATTAGTGCAATCTTTCAGGCATTTCACTGCATACTAAGGAAGTTCCCTCTGCTTTACACTGATGTCAGACACTATAAAAAGCATCTCTAAGAGAATAAGCTTCTTTAATGCCTGCGATTTTTTGTTAAGTCCTTCAAAGTAAAACTGATATATGTGGGCTCATACTTCCTCTCTCAGAATGTGTGTGGAATTAACAGACTCAACACCCAGCAATTCCTATACTTTAGTCTTCTCTTTTAAAATAAGCATGCCTTTAAATACGGATTTATATCATTTGTCTGGAAGCAAAAAATAATTCAGGGACTTTAGCATGTACTTCAGATTCTGTTATTTCAAAACAAAATGCAGCTCACAGTGAAAATAGGCAAATTGTTTGGGACTCAATTCAGGACAGCATCCCCATTCAGAACACCATTTGGCATACTCTTAACATTAAGCCTGTACTTCAAGTCCCATGGGCTTAAAGGGATTTTAAGGGCCCAGTGATTTCTCAAGTACAGATGTGTGTTCAAGGTCTGTTTGGAATCAGTGTCACATACTCAGTGCAAGCCAGTTTGAGTAAAGGCCAGATCCAGCTGCCACTGAAAGCAATGGGATGCCTGGGAATGCCTGTGTTAAATGGGAACTGGATTGTGCCTTAAGAGAAATCGAGTAGGTCCTGCTGTTTTCAGCATAAAGGAGTGGGTCATTGGGTAGCCTATCCTTTCCTAACTGCTGTAGCCTTTATCAAATACTTAGTTACTCTGCTTGCAGCTCCTGCTCACAGAGGTATACCTGCTAGGGTTTGTGCCCTGGCAGCTATAAGCTCCAGCTGTGCCAGCCGGGGGAAGGTGGTCAACAGCCAGGGGGTGGAGGCAAAAGGGATTGAAGCTCCAAGCAGCTACAGGGTCTGGCTGCCTGGAATAGGTGGCCAGGAGCCAGGGTGACAACTCTTGCCTGCCCACCTTTCTTCCCTTCAGAGCTCCCACAGAGCCCCCTGCTTGAAACAATATAAAATCATTAATTCAGCAGCAGTTTTTGGTCAGCTTTAAGCCCCCTGCCTCTACTCTGGTGCTCTCCCCCATAGTCAGCACCCAGCTCCTGTGTCCCACTTGGCCACTCCTACTTATGTTACTGCCTACTCCCATTGATTAAATTAACAGTAATCCCTTTATCACTTAAAGTAAAATCCTGGATATTCCTGAGAGCCTGCATCTCCTGTTGTAACGCATGGAGAAATACATGCCCAGCCTATAGGATTACACAGGACACATCCAGCCAGGCCTTCAGCAGTGGTACTTGTTGATATTATTTAAGTGGTAAGTTTCTAGAGCTATAGTTTTTACAGCTATTTTTACTTAAATTGCACTAATTAGTGTAGTTTTGGCTTGATTATAATTTGGTTGAGAACATTAACTCAGTTTTTCCTCAGGCAATTTACTAGGGGGTAAAATAGGTACTAAGCATTGAAAACGGGCAATTTCACATGGGCACTTATTTGTTATTACTGTATCATGCATACAGTAATCAGGGAATTGTGAGAGTTTTGTATCGGATGAGGAATGGGAAAATAAAGGACACACATCGTATCCATAATTGCAAGAGCCTAGAAGAAAATCATACTGTTTATTAGAAAACCGTTGGGTGGGAAAATATCCAAGAAGTGATTTGCAAGAGGTGTATCTGTATATACTGGATTCTTTCTAAAACTGTAACTACATAGTACTTCACTATTTCATCGAGTGGGGACTGGTAAACAAATTGCTGGAGTCTCAGTTTAACTAATCAAAAAAAAAATTAATGATAAAAGTATAAGTCATTGCCTCTGCAAAAATTAGATGAGGAGAATGGTCTGAGAGTCACATCCTTAAAAGATGTTATTAATTTCCATCACAAATTAAAAGGAAAGTAGATTAAAGTTAAAATATTTTCACGTTAATATTATATTTTATCAAGTAATTTAGTGTTAGAGTGATACTGTAGCTGTGATGGTCCAGGAAGTAGCAAGAGGCAAGGATTTTTGTGGGTGGTATCTTCATAGTCGGGATAGAGCTACGTAAGTTTTGGAATGCAGTTGATCCAATAAAAAAGATCACCCTAAGAAATCCTTTAAATCGAATATTTACAAAAATTTCAATCTGACAATGTCTAAATACCAGTTTAGAGCTAGTTAGTAAAGAACTGTATGCATATGATTCTTTGTCCTTATATTTTGTATTTGTAAAGATATTTAGTAGTTATTTGTCGGGGTAGAGAACAAATTTTCAAACACGAGATGCCTATGTTGCAGATACCGAACATGACGGAATGCACTCAAAAGCTCTTTTTCTAGAAGTATAGATGAACAACCCTTGTCCAGCCAGTCTAAAGATCTGGCTTTGTATTTTTTATTAAGTAATATAAGTTACACATTGTTTTAGACTGATATATACCATCTTTCATCTGAGGATCTCAATGTCCTTTTCAGAGAAGCCATTTAGGACTTAATGTTTGCTCTTAAATTTACACATGCACATTAAAGCTGTGTATTTGGTATTAATGGACTCATCCTTGAACACTCTCGTAAGCACATGTATAACCTCATTAATTTTAATAGGTTTACTCATGTGCAGCCCTGCTCATTTTAATGGGACTGCTCATGTGAATAGCATTGCTTACATGCTGGAAGGACAGGGTTCTGTGTTTGTTAATTTTCAGCTGTGTTACATTTCTATGTGGTTAATAAATCTAATACATGATTATTTGTCATTACTAATTGTTATTTATACTCAAAATTTACACAGCTGGAAGCTGTCTATAGACTTTTAAAAACACTTTCCTTTATTTGAATGAAAGACATCTAAGAGGCAGAAATGGGACATAGCTACATTGCACCCAAAGATGTGACTATAGCTGGTGTAGGCATAACTGAATTAGCTTTTAAACTAGTTTGCTCAAGTACTGCCAGCAATGTAGTCATGGCAGCACACAGGTCAGCACAGGCTCCAAAATCCACCCAAGAAGCTGTTCAATAAGCTTAGCCCATAAATGCGTCTAGGCTGCCCTTGAGCTAATAGTTAACAGCTAGCTCAGATATGCTTTCATAAGCTGAAGTCATAGCTTGACTGCAATATATACATGTCCATTTTTGATAGAGAACACAGCTCTTCTTTTTCAAAAGCCACAGACTAAATTAGCTGCTAACAAATATTTTTATTTTTATGACAGGTTAGCATGCTTTCATAGTAGGATTACCTTATTTTTAACCAATCTGTCCTTTAGAAAAATATTGTCAAATAATTATATAGTACTCATTAATTTAAAATGTACACATAAAATATATATGCCAGGCCTCATGACAAATAAAACATCATCCTCCATTGTGATCTGGTATCAATGATAACGTCAACACAGCACTTGGAAAGAACTTGGACTAATTCTTTCTGCAAATCCAGTAGAGGGAGCACAAACCTCTGATTTCTCGCAAATTTTACTTTTCAAAATTTGTTTCATATGATAGACCATAATTTTAAAATGTGCATACTATGGCTTTATTCTAAAACTACTAACATGTATGCTTTAAGCATTTGAGTGACTAGGATCATCTTCATGCATAAAGGTAAGCAGATGTACAAGGGACTAGCATTTAGAATTCCAAGAACATTTAATAACTATTTAAGGTAAGGCATGTTTTAGAATTGAATTCCGCTTTGGTTTTACATCTCATTAATCTAAGCGTATCATTCGTCATTTCTCTATGATCTGATTCTGCAAACCCTTAACCCCAAGAGCATTCATTATTTACATAATCCATGTAACTGAAATCACAGGAGCTATTCTGCTGTAATTTTTTTTGTGTGTTTTGGGCTGCAGAGCCCTGGATCTGCTATGGGTGCATTGGTGCAGAGCCCATAGCAGATCCTCTATACATACATATAAAGGGGTGACAGGATCTGATGTGTGATCCACACAGTCAAGCTTTCTGCCATGCCACATTTGGCAGGAAGCCACCGGCAAGTAGAAATTCCTATGGCTGAGAGCCCCCTCAGATGACAGAGCGCCCAGCTGCATCTCCATGGCTGGGAGACAACAGCTGATGGGGGTGCTCCATGTATCCTGCAGCTGGGATACCATAGCTGATGCCATCTCCCAGCTACTGGGGTGCTCCACACATCTCTGCAGCTGGAAGACCACAGGTGATACAGGCTCCCAGGCACCCCTGCAGCTAGGAGACTGCAGTGGATGCCTTGTCAGCTCCTTGGGCTCCCAGCCATGGGGGCATGTGCTTCTGCAGCTGGGAGCCAGCACCAGCTGGGAGCTCCCAGGCCTTGGGGGTACACAGACTGTCTCCCGCCCCCCAGCTGGGAGCTCCAATCAGCTGATGGCTTCTAACCACCAGCTACTGGCCACACATTAATTAATGGTGTAAAAGGAAGCAGCTACAAAGTGCATAGATTCATAGATATTAACCCTCTGCCCTAGGTGCTTGTCCAATCTCCTCTTAAAGACCCCCAAGGTAGGGGAGAGCACCACCACCCTTGGAAGTCCATTCCAGATTCTGGCAACCCTTACTGTAAAGAAGTTCTTCTTGATGTCTAACCTGAATCTGCTCTCAATCAGTTTGTGGTCGTTGTTCCTAGTTACTGTAAGGGGCGCCCTGGTAAACAGAGCATCTCCTATTCTTTGCTGTTTCCCCCGATGAATTTGTAGACAGCCACAAGATCACCTCTCAGCCTTCTCTTGCGGAGGCTGAAGAGATTCAGGTCCCTCAATCTCTCCTTGTAGGGCCTTACCTGCAGGCCCCTAACCTGCAGTGGCCCTCCTCTGTACCCTCTCAAGGTTATCCACATTCCTCTTGAAGTACAGTGCTAAAAACTGGACACAGTACTCCAGTTGCGGCCTCACCAGTGCTGCATAGAGGGGCAGTATCACCTTCTGGACCTGTTTGTGATGCACCTGCTAATGCGTGATAAAATGTGGTTAGCTTTACTGATCACTTCATCACATTGATGACTCATGTTCATCTTGGAGTCAACTATGACTCTGAGATCCCTTTCTGCTACAGTGCTGCTGAGAGGGTTATCCCCCAGCCTGTAAGTGTGTTGGTGTTATAAGTTATTACACATATTTTGTGTACATATACACATATTACATATACTCCTAATTTTATAACTTATTCCTCTTTTTATCATTAATTGATTGAATGTGTGGCCAACTGATCATTTAAGACATGATTAACTGTCTAATCGCTCTTTATGTATAATATGTGAATGAGACTTTAGACAGTTAAGAGTGGGATTTAGAATCTTTCAAGCAAACAATTTGATGTGAAATGTACTTCTGGGATGATCACTTGCAAATCTAGGGAAGTAATTCTTCCCCTCTATTCAGCCCTGGTAAGGCCTCACTTAGAGCATTGGTACCAGTTTTGAGCCCCACACTTCAAGAAACATGTGGACAGTTTGGAAAGAGTCTAGCACAGGGAAACAAAAATGTTTCGGGGCCTTGGAAGCAAGACTTATGAGGAAGGGGTGAAAGAACTAGGGTTATTTAGCCTGGAGAAGAGAAGACTGAGCTGGGGATTTGTTATGTCTCCAAATACCTGAAAGGTGATTATAGACAGGCTGGAGATGGACTTTTCTCTGTGGCTGTAGGATACAGGACTGGGGGCAGTGGGTTTATGCTGCAGCAAGGGAAATTTAAGCTGGAGATTAAGAGGAGCTTTCTGACTATGTGAGTGGTCAGGATTGGAGCAGGCTAACTAGAGAAGTTGTGGAATCTCCATGCTTGGAAACTCTCACATGCAGGTTAGATAGACACTTGGCTGGGATAGTTTAATTAGGGTTGATCCTGCCTTGAGCAGATGACTGGGCTAGATGACCTTGTGAGGTCCCTTGTAGCCCTGTTTTCCTATGATTGTATTTTTATGGAAAACATAGTTTCTGATGAATTACTACTATATTCGGCAAGGTGCTGGGGTAACAAGGACCCAGTCGAGTAGTCAGAGTCCCTCTTAAAAATAAAAACCAGCTCAAGCAGCCACCCCCAGTCTTCAGGTGTAGCTTTTGCAGATATGTGACCAGTCCTTTTGGAAGTGCTGTCTGGCCCAGTTCTGAGACTCTACCACATTTCAGTGATGGCCCTTTCCACTCTGTTTGGTGACTGGGAAAGAGGGGCTTCACTCGTGGACAGAGTTCTGCTGCCATTACCTGAAGCTTCAGGAAAGTCCCTTTTCTGTATTGTATCCTTTTAAGGAGCTGTCTCTCTTGTCTGTTATGACAGTCCTTCTGTGGCACAGCACCACCCTTCCTAAAAAATAACATCCCCCTTTGCCCTATGTTATCTCAGTGCAGTTCCACTATTCTGTATTTGGGAGTTACCATTGCTTGAAGGAATTCTAGCTGTTCTTCCAGCTGTTCACCAATGCATGAAAGGTCCTTTAGCCTCTAGAGATAAGGCCATAAGGCTTACAATACTTAAAAAAGTCAATATTTGTAAATAATCTCTTCAATCTGTAGCCTGTTTTTTCTTTTTACCTTAGTATTTGTTCAGGTTTTCTCCTGAATAGAGGAACTTGATCATTGCTTTGCCACTTCCTTTAAGGGTTTCCATTGCAGCCACTGTCATTGTGTTGAAATGTTCCTGGTTTTCATGGGGGCAGGAGAAGGTGTTGATAGTTGGTTTTTTTTCTTTCCTTTAGTTGTCTTTACCTTGTTTGCCTGTTGACTAGTCAGGCAAAGGATTGAAGATGCAAGCTGCTTTTATAAAATGCATTTTTCCTACATGCAATAAAAAAGGGAGCAGGACTGTAAATATCACGTATGGTGATTGATCAAGTTCATTAAAATAAACCTTAAAACCCAGCACTAGTTGTTGAAAGGAAAACCAGCATTTAAATAATTGGTAAGTTATGGCACAGTAGTATGGTACTTGGCAATAAGTGAGCACATTGGTAGCTAGGTACTGTTGTTACCTGTTGGGCTTCTAAAAATCCTGGTGGCTATATATGCAGCTAGAACTTTAGCAGCTTTAGTACCATAAGTAGCAACCTGACCCTTAACACTTTGAACACCATCTACCCTCATCATTAAAAAGTAAAAGTTGTGATTTCTGGGGCCCAAAATCAATTTCAAATTCCCAGATGTGCATGGAAACTGCCCCATTGAATCACCACCTGAAACTGAATAGAGCATGTTTCTCATATGTAACGTATGAATAATCAGAGAAAGATTTGTAAAAGTTTAAACCATCATTGAACTTGTAAGTGTGGAAAGAAATGAGGGCTGCTTCCTTTATGCCATTAAGTTATATGGATGTAAGGAAATCGGGGCACTGAAGCTATGAAAAACCCAGAAATACTACAAAGGAATGATCCCAGAGCTTCTAGCAGCAGCTGTGATATGACATGCAGAGTGATGTACCAGTTGTCTGATCAATAGGTTTCCTTTTAGGACTATTATTTCTTGGCAGACATCCTAATGTAATTATGTATGTTTTCCTGCAACAAGCTAACACTTTATGTGGTCTAGGCAACAGCTGCACTACACTGAAGGGCTTATTTGCACAAATATAAGAGTATAGTTGTCAGAATTCCAAAATTACATACTTTATGTAGGGTCACACTTTAATGGTAGGTATTAAAACTACCTCTAAACATTTTAATGGACTTTTATTTAAAATGACATAGGTTTGGCTTCCGAATGTCCAAAATGACTAACTGCTATCTTTTGAGATCTGGAGTACAGCAATTTAGCCTAAAAATACTAATTACTGGTGGTAGAGATTAAAAAGCAAGGAAAGGTGAAGACATCTCTATTTTAAGAAACTCTCTTCTGTCTTGTAGAACTACAGGAAACTTGCAGAAATCCCAAACTGGAAAACCATGTTTTGTTTGTTATATTTCTAAATCTTAAACCAGTTTTACTCTTTCTGAATGCAAGACTCAGTTTGGAGTTTGGAGTAAGCTTGCAAACATTTTTTCATGACTGAGAGGTTTTTTTTTTTAATTGAAACCACTTGCATACTAGGACTTCTCTATTAATGTTTATATAGTGCCCAGCATTGTCCCCAGTCCTGACTGGGGCCTTCAGGTATCTATCAAATCTATGGATTTGATTGAATCAAAAGATTTCAGCAGGTCTGAATTTATGTGGTTTTTTGAAACGTATCAAAACAGCTACCTTATGCTGTAAGAAAATATCTACATTGCTTTCATGATGACTTTGGGAGAGCCTTGACCTGTTGTATCTTGAAAAGGGAAGGTAAACTTTTCAAGAAGAGGAGGTTTAACTGCAGGTACACATGCCCTCACCTTTTAGAAGGGTTGTTGGTTGTAGTCATGTTGGTCTAAGGACATAGGCAGACAAGGTGAAGTGAAGTGAAGTCTATAGGCTTGTCTATGAAAGGTGTTTTATAAATTCCCTTTGAGGCTTAGAAGGTTCTGCTGTGGGGTGTAGTTACTGTGGGAGTGGTGGAGATGTGTTGGTAGGTTTTACATCTCCACCACTCCCACAATAAAAACACCCCACCACAGAACCGTCACCATTCCTGGATCTTACACCTACACCTCCAGAAATGTAATATATCTCACCTAGTGCACTAAATTAAGTTATATGGATGGAAGGAAATTGGGGCACTGAAGCTATGAAAAAATGTAGGAGAAACCAACCTGATGGAAAAAATGTAGGAGAAACCAAATAACAACTGCATACCAGAGTGAATGCACACCAGAAATCTATCAAAGACAAAATCATCCAAATACCTATGGGTACACACTTCTCACAAGACAACAGCTGTCTTTCCAATCTCTCAATTCTAATCCTCAAAGGAAATTTGCAAAATACCTTTCACAGACAAGCCTACAAACTTCACTTTATAAATCTACTAGGTACAAAAAATCATGGACTAAATATGGACATTGGATTCATAGCACGTTATAACCTTCCGGCCATCTTCTAACCCCAGGTAACTGGTCTGCATTTTACTGGCTACATTCTATCACCAGTTCAACATTCCCCCTTCCCCCCCACACCTACCCATCTCGCACCTATTGTCTTCCAGTCCCTCTGATCCTCACTGCCATGCATTTGCATTTTCACAGACCTGCATTTTGCATATTGGCTTCTGTTCTACCCAGGAGAGCGCACACAACACCAGCAGACTCTCCCAATGCCTCAAGAAGGGTATTTGTGCCTGAAAGCTTGCAAAGAACAATTTTTCCAACTATTTAGTTGGTCTAATAAAAGATATCACATCTATCCAAAGAACCTTGTCTGCCACTTTTTAGAAGGGAATTTGTAAAGCATGAATGTATCAACATCTGCACAAAATAAATAAATAAATGTAGCCACAGAATTGTTAGGTCTTTGGGGTAGGGACTGTATTTTTGTGCAACAGCTAGCACAAGAGGTTTGTGGTCCCTTAGCACTATAATAACACAAATTGTTATTATGCAATAAAAGTAACTTTTCAAGGGACTCTTTATTATGCAGGATATCAAATATATTTGTGAATTAGCTGTAGAAAGCATCAGAAAAGGTACGTGTGTGTGTGTGTGTGTGTGTGTGTGTGTGTGTACACCTTTTTCTGGATATATAAACATCTCTTGAATTTGTTTGCATGCCAAAGACAAACACATTGCAGGTGTGTGCATGTGGTTGTCTGTGGCATGCAAACAAACTGCAGAGATTTATGGTTGTGATAGTTCCACAAGTTCAAGCATGGTTATAAAGGTCAATGGTAATGATGACAGATCATCCTCATTCATGTAAAAAAAAAATGTTGCCTCCCCTTGGGTATCATTGTGTTTAAGGTTATGAAGACCATACACTAGATATCTATTAGCTAGAGTATTTCTGCATTTATAAGGAGCAAGAAGCTCATTTAAGTCATGTAGTAGATTACAGATTTTATAGAAGAGTAATATTTCTAACTGAAAATGCTTATCTATGAACTGATTTTCCTTATGGATAGCTACATCACTCAGAAGCAAATGGACATTGATATTGTGTTTTGTGCTTGAGATATAATGGAATAATTTAAAAAAAGCAAAAATTTAGATGAATCATTCTCTCTCTCTCTCTCTCCCCACCCGCCTCTTCTCTCTCTCTGCCTCTAACTGGTGCATAATATTAAAATTGACTTTTAAGAGAAGGATTCCAATAAGGCCCAGGAAATGCAGACATATTCCTCATGCCCTCAGATGTTCAAATAGAATTTGAAGGTATTGGCTTGTAATTGTTCTTTTTAAACTTCTTCCACTTTCTGTAATGGTGAATGGATAAACAATAATAATCTCAGTTCTAAAACATACATTACTTTTGTTGCACTATATATGCCTGTATCATGCTACAAAAAGTGAGTGTCTGCACATTCAGGCTGCTTGTAGCACTATAAAGATGGCCAACCCACCACAAAAATGACAGATCAATCACGAAAAAGTTCCTGTTTGAAACAGGAAGCTCTTTGTCGCACTACCTTGTATACTTACATGTAATGTGTATGCACTTGCACAGAGTGCAACAAGGGGTCACTCAGACCCGCTGCATCCCTGAGTGCTCTGTTCTCCCTCCCATTTCCAAGGGTGAGGCAAGGAGAGTGGCTGCCTCCTTGACACCCCATTTGGGTCAGAATTCCTGCACATTGTGGCAACAACAGCTGATTGGGGGGTCTGCCACCATCGCAGCCCAGATGGGCTCCCTGCAAGCTCTGCTTTGCAGCCCTGCTTTCCACAGCAGCTGTTACAGAGTCACTGCTGCCCCACTCTACCAAACAGCTGATCAGGTTGTTGTGGAAGCAACAGCTCATTGGGTGGCAGAGACAGCCTGATCAGCCATTGCCACCACAGCTCACAAGCAGCCCAATTGGTGGTTGCCACAGTGGCAACAGCTGATTGAGTGAGCCTGAGCCTGTTTAGTTAGCCCATGCGATTCACAGACAGGCTCCCTTCAGGGGGCAGGGGAGTTTCTGGCTGGAGAGCCCACCTTTTAGGGAATTCTGAGTGTTCATTTGCAGTGCTTTTGGGACACACACCTGTACACAGCCCCTGGCTGGAGTGCTGCAGTCACCTACGGCCAGTCTATCATGCCCAATGTCTATTGCACATCATATGATTCAAACCAATATCCTTTATGATTTGCATGGCACCACATCTTGGCCTGTGCAACAAAAATTTTCATCTAAGAATAGTAAGTGAACTACTAATCATAGTACTTGAAAATTGAAAGACTAGAAGATACTTTATCATATTTGTGGCATGTGACATGAAGTATAGCAAGAACCTGTTGCATAAATAGGGCCGGAATTGCATTCAGTACTCACATGAATGATCTTTAACCAAACAAGCAGTTTCATAGGCTCTGACATAACTATTTGCACTTGCAAGATTTGTTTGCAGTACTACAGATCAGGTCTTTACTTTTAAGATTAATGTACTGTTTATATGCTTTTTATTATTATGAGGTTACATCAGCTTCTTTTACTGTATTGTGACATTCTGAAATAACAGTTCATCACCAGCACTGTGGAGGCTGGTCCTAAACCTAGGGTGACCACCTTTTCAAAATGGAAAGGCAGGACACATGCCCCACCTACCCCCCCTGTCCCCACCTACTGGCAGCATGGGTGGAGCAGAGCTGAGTGGAGTGGGGGTGGATGCGGGCAGTGGGCTTGGGGCTCCCTGCCCTGCTGCCTTTCCCCATGGGGAGTCCTGTACTGGCCATGTGCCTCCTGCCTGCCTGAAAGCAGTGGGGGGCACAACTCCACACTGCTGCCCCCACTGCTGTTGAGCAGGTAGGGGGTGTCTTGTCATGGTGCAGCCAGCATGGGGTTCCTGGGGGGAGAGCAGCAGGGCTTGGAGCTCTGATGCTGCAGGCAGCCCACATCTGCCTCTACCCTGCATGCAAATCTGGGAGGGCAAGGGCCTCCCCATAGGCCCCCCAGGAGAGAAAGCAGAGGCAAGGTGCGCCCCCCCCCTCCCCTTGGGTCCCTGCATGATGCTGTGAATCTGGGACAAATTCTGTCCTGGAGTCATGCAGCCTGGGACCAGGGCTTGATGTTCCCATTCTAGGACTGTCCTGCTCAATTAGGGATGGGTGGCCACCCTACCTAAACCATGTTGGGACACATCCATTCACCTTTCATGTGCCTCAGTGGTATTTATGTAGATGTAGTTCTTGGCATTTACACACAGTTTGGGAATAGAATCACCTACGATGTGGGGGAAGAGGGTGACACTTCTTTCTTATACTCTAGTAGCCTACAGCTATTTCATTTGCCAGGGAGCAGGAGACCCACGCTTCCCCCCATCCAGAAGGGGTTTGAATCTGCATCTCCTGTTTTCTAGCAAAGTGCTCTAACCACCAGGTCTCAGGGTAGGTATTGTCCAGATACCTCTTGAGCTCTTCTTTGAAAGCTGGCTTCAGTGGTGCCAAAACTTTCCCAGTGCTGTTTATCAAATGAATATTAAATGAAAGCCACTTTAAAGGAGGGCTGAAGAGGGCCCTGGGCAATGGATGGTGTTATTAATTATATCTGGTTCTTCCAGTCAACACGCATGCTTGGCTAATATTTTGTTTATGCTGCTAGCTGCTCTGATGGAAGATTAAGTCAATACCCAGCATTAGTGTGGGTTTCTCTAAGGAACCAGTGGTAAAGAAAGTGTACAGGCTGCTTCCTCTGCAAGAAAAGCTGAGGAGAAGCCTCCAGCGGTGTACTTGAGCAAAGCAAAACAATTTGTTGAGCTAACTGGCTATTTCATACTTTATCATTTGCGGATAATTTGATATCATTCTGGAACTGTTGCTGTGCGAGCGTGTAATGTGTTCTACTGTGATCGCTGTTTAAAAAAAGCAAACAACACCCTCCTCCAACCCCCCCCCCCAAAAAAAAAGTGAGGTGATTACAGTTATAGATGAGGACTCCATTTCTAATTGAGACCAGTCAGAGTTGAAATTCAGTTAGCCTTGTACCACGGCTTTCAGTGAAAACAAAGTCAGGCTGCTAAAAGAGAGAGAGAAGCAGGAATAAAATATCACAAAAATAAGAAGAACCTAAATAAGATATATCCTGAACAGCAGTGATATCAGGAAGAAAATGCAAGAAAATGCTAACTGCCTTGAACAATTATGAGAAGCTAACTGGACTAGTAAGAGTGAATAGGAAGACAATAAAGTAGTCAGAAAGGGAATAAAGAGAATAAATATTTCAATGAAATGCTTAGTGATCATGAATCTTGGTTAGGAAAATAACTCAGAATGTCATCTTAATTATTCTAAGCTTAAACTGAAAGTAACAATTGGAGGTGAGTCAGACACATGCGGGAGATCAATATCTGCTAGCAGAGTGATTTATTGGAGATTTAGGAGCTAGGTCAACTCTTCTGCTTTAACCACCCATAGGGCCTCTCAGGGTGTAAAGCCTCCCAGTGGATGTATTTAACATGCCAACAGAAGGAGTTTTTTTAGTATACATTCTGTTTGAGCTCTTCTATCACTTAAATGCATCCAAACAAGCATACCTGTGTTTGCTGGACAAGGGTGGGAGGACTGATTCCACCCTCCCCCACCACACACACATTCCAACTGAAATAAATGTACCAACAACATTATGTAGCCCTGATCTGAATTTGCTTTTCCTGATGTTTAGATACTATCCAACCAGATGTAATTTCCATTTAGGCCAATGGATAACCTCCCTTTGACTTCAGGATATTCACCCAAAAATATGACTTCAGCAAATGACATCACTGTGTAATTTGGCACCATAACATAGCGGTTTGTAATAGCTAGCAGTGATTGAATTTGTAAATGTTTAAAAGTCCTTGGCTTAGTATTTGGACTACAGAGCAAATCCAAATAGAGAAAGAAATTCAGTATTGGTTTCAGATTAAAGGAGATACTGCATCAGACAGTACTACTTTATTATTGTTACTGTTATTGTTTGCTTGAATTCTAACCTTGACAATATATCTACTTCACAATCTTTCAAAACTAGAAAAAGTGGAAGAAAAGCATGTGGAAATGCAGGAAGCAAAACAAATCCTAAGGCACAGGTTGAGTTGAAAGAGTATGTATGTAGGCAAAATGTCTACATTACTTAAAATATAAGGTAACAAAAAGGCTTCCTGGGATCATATATTGTGGAAACATGAGAAAAGTAGTAGCAACTATCTTTCTGCACAAGAAGGGAAACAGGAATCTGAATTGGAATTCAAAAAATATTAATCTTCTCAATGTGACTCTTGAGTACTCTTTTAGCTCTCTCAATCTGTAGGAAAGTATGTCTGACTTCTGGAGAGAACGCACACACTTTTCAGTTGATCTTGCTGAGATGAATAAGCAAATAAGACTGGAACTATGGAAATGAGAGGTGGATATGTTTTTGTTGGGATATAAACAAGTGTATTTTTCAATATAGAAAGATTGTGTCTGAGAACTGATGGAAATCTGTGAACTTCTGAAAAAGATGGATATGTACACAAAAGAATGACACCTCAAATGAGGATTGAAATTGAAATGGTAAACCGATTTTGAATAAAGTTAGAAATGCAACAGGACTGTGTCTTGCCCCTGAGTTGTCCAGCATTCTCAAGTATAAGCTCCTCCAACACTTTCACTGGAAAAAGAGTTATGTTGTAGCTGTGATGGTTCAGAAAGTATGAGAGAAGCAAGAATTTCTTAGGGTGATCACTTCTATTGGACTAACTATGTAGTTGGAATAAAGTTAGAATTTGAATGGGAGACATTCTTCCTGAGGTGACCTAAGGAAGAATGTCTTGCATTCAAAAAGCTTATCTAACTTTATCCCAACAATATAGCTGATCCAATAAAAGATATCACTCTAGGAAGTCCTTGCCTTTCACTGGAAAAAGACATGCTTTTGTCAATCTGAAAATATTACGGTATGCTAAGAATTAGGAATAGTGATTTCCATTACCTAATCCATAAATCAATGTATTGATAATACTTATTTTTCTGAAGACTAAAAGTGTGTTATCATGGAAAATACGGAGACAGAAGACATAGATGCTTTAGAACCTGATGTAATTCCCGTTAGAGTCAATGGATCGCCTCCCCTTGACTTTATAATACCTGAACATTCAACCAGAAACATTTTCAGTGAAAGACATCTCTTGGCACCAAAACATACTTGTGGCATATGCACTTATGTTCTTACATGCCTTGTCTCAAGGATTTTTCAGTCTAGAAAACTTTAGGAAGAAAACTAATAAAGAGGTAATATGGTTGTAAAAGGACAGCAAAATCTACTCAAATATGCAAGCACTGTGGACAGTGATCCAAACTTTGCAGACCAAGATTTCTAATGTTCAACTCCTAAATCTGTATTAAAGAACTTAACTAGAAAGATATGGCCTGATTTGAAGTAGGTGCTAAGAAATAACACCTTCCCTGGAAGCTTTAAGTTCTTGACACGTTTGTGAATCACCCTGCTTTTATTTAGGTTCTCAACTATAAATTTAAGATTCTAATTGTACAAATTCAGGTGTAAAGATTTGGCCTTCCACTCGTACAGTTTTATCAACCCCCCCCCCCCCCCCCCCCCTCTTTTCTTTTTTTTTTTTTTTATTCAGTCTCTATATCTACATAATATTATTCCTCTGTCTGAATTTCTTTTTTTTATAACCTCAATTTGGTTCATGCTTTACTATTTATGGAAAAACGAAGAGAGATTTTTTTTCATACCTCTTTGGACTCTAGTTAGAAAAATGCTAATTTTCAGCTTGCAGCTTAACAGAAATTATTCATAACTTTATAATTTGCAATTTAATAGTCTATTTGGGGCTGCAACAAAATATTGTTTAAAAAGTTCTCACATAAACAAATCCATATCTGAGCATGCACTGCTAATTTGCATAATGTATCATAAGTACAAATGATTTTTAATTTAAATGTAACTCAGACAGAAGTACCTCTGGAATCATTAATGGGAAGACAATGAAAAATCATGAGTGACATTAATCAAGCTGGAAATTCAGTGCTCACCATCGGCACATGAAACTTGGTATAAAAAAATGATTGTATCATCTCTGAGAATAGATTTTAGGCCCTTGTTCTAACTGCAGGTTTTGGAATACCATAATACTTTTATAAATGCTTGCCCCATTGCTACAAGTGCACTGAAAATTCTTGCTAGTGATTTTAAAAAAATATTTGAGGGTAGACTTTACTTTTAAAAATAGAACTTCCAAAGGACTCTAAGGGATGTTTTCACTTGAAAGAGTTGGATATACATTGTACCACCAAGAAAATGTATAAATTGAAATACCCAATACTGGAATCCTTTTGCTCTGCCCTAGTGTTTAAAAGGAGATTTACTTCAGAGACAGCTGAAGAACTGAAATAGAAACAGGGGATTATTTATATATACATACTTTAAGAGAGCTACATTGGTTAATTGAAAATACATTTCCCTATTACGTCTAATGGTTAAGCATGCCCCAGATACGTATATTAAAAGTTTTGTTACAAAGATGTTTTATTCATTGAACACTTATTCACAAAAAGAGCATCACTGTATTATTTATATAGTGGCATTGCTGAACCTGAAGTTTTGTGTATCTACTGTGATAGGAGATCAAGGCTCCATCATCGTAGTCAGTTTTAAAGCACATAGCAAAGATCCAAACCCTACCCCAAGATGTCTGTACTGCCTAACAATAGGTGGCCCTTAGCTGCTATATGAACTACACTAGTATCCCCTGGCTTCTTCGGCACTTTAAAAGCAATCTCATGCTGTCCCATTGGGAGTCAGACTTGCTGAAAACTGGCTAAATACATAAAATCAGCGAAAATTAAGTAGAAAAGAAAATATTAATTTCAGGCCAGATCTAGTAGGAATGTCTATAGGATTTGATGTCATAAGCTTTTCCCACAGCTCTCTTATTTCTGAGTATTCGCAAGAGGCCATCAAAATGTTTCAGAATAGTTTTGCTGTATCTCCTGTTGTTTTGGAGATCAAACTATTATATGGCTGCTTCGCATTGTACAAGAATCCCCCAGAGCTGCCTTGCAATACAGTGAGTCTTTTGAAAGTGCTACATTGCCCCATTGTTTCCACTGAATCCTTTAAGGACACTATTTTGTATGTTGAAATGTATCTTACTCAGCCTTCCACTGTTCATTGAATTTTCCAATTAGTGTCCACATTAACGGAAGCCTGTGAGAATTCTCTGCAACTTGCAATGTCATGTTGAACTGTAGCAATTATGAAGGGTATTATGCCAAGAAGATCCTAAGATTTTTTGTTTCAAATAAGTTATCTGCCACTGTGTATATATTTTTAAAAAAGAAGTAAAACTTGAAATGAAGCTGTTTTGTTGGCGTTTTTTCTAATCTATAGTTCTGTTCCCCCCCTATTTTGTTTTTTATTTCTAATATTATAAATGTATATGGTACCCTGAGGATATCTCTATTTGTATTCCAGGACATCTGGAGACAAACAATCCCCAACATACTTACAGGCTCGATGGCGCCAAACTGACTAGCACTACAACTGAAAGGGACCTAGGGGTAATAAAGGACCATAGTATGAACATGAGCTATCATTGCGATGCTGTAGCCAGCAAGGCAAACAATACTCTGGCATACATCAAACAATGCATCTCAACCAAAACCAAGAAAGTGATTCTTCCACTTTACTCAGCATTGGTGCAGCCGCAGCTGGAGTATTGCGTCCAGTTCTGGGCACTGCACTTCGACAAGGACATGGAAAAGCTTGAGAGAGTCCAGAGAAGAGCTGCCCACATAATCAGAGACTTTCATGGCAAGCCATACGAGGAAAGGCTGAGGGACTTGGGCCTCTTTAGCCTAAACAAGAGAAGGCTGAGAGGGGACTTGGTAGCAGCTTACCGCTATATCAGGGGAATACATCTAGGGCTCAGTGAGCAGCTGTTCACCAAGGCACCCTTGGAGAAAACCAGGAGTAATGGCCACAAACTCCTGGAAGACTGTTTCAGGCTTAACACTAGGAAAAACATTTTCACAGTCCAGATGTCCATGCTGTGGAATAAACTCCCTCCAGAGGTGGTACAGTCACCTACCCTGGAAATCTTCAAGAGGAGACTAGACAGTTACTTGACCCTAGTTGTCTTTCCTGCCTGGTGTAGGGGGGCTGGACTTGATGATCTTGTGAGGTCCCTTCCAGCCCCTTACAATCTATGAATCTATCTCATGAAAAATTTTAGTCCCAAGTTATTGGACTACAGACAAAGGTAAGAGCATCTTCTCCATCGTTTCTTTGGTCTTTTCAAATGTCACTGATTCCATTTTTAATTTTCTTCCTTTATTTTTCATAGATGCCTAGGCAGGAAAGACTGCTGGGGTCACATCATCCCAGCCCGATGCCTATCCAGTCTTCTCCTAAAGATCCCCAAGGTAGGGCACCGCCTCCCTTGGAAGCCCATTCCAAATTTTGGCCACCCTTACCATGAAGAATTTTTTCCTGATATCTAGCCTAAATCTGCTCTCTGTCAGTTTGTGACCATTGTTCCTTGTTACCCCAAGAGGTGCCCTGGTGAACAGAGCATCTCTGATCCCTTGCTGTGTCCCCCTAATGAATTTGTAGGCAGCCACAAGATCACATCTCAGCCTTCTCCAGCTTAGGCTGAAGAGGTCCAGGTCCCTCAGTCTCTCCTCGTAGGGCTTGTCCTGTAAGCCCCTAACCATACGAGTGGCATATGAGTTTTTGCTTACTATCTATGCAGTTAGTATCTTTAGATATCTTGCACTTCCCTGATACATTTAGGTGACCTTTCATACATTTTTATGGGAGTGGTTGTGGGTTTTTTCTTTCTGAAACCCCCAAAAGGATCTGGGAGCATAGTCTGGAGAACTAGGAGAATACCTTAATACCTTTAATATAAATGAATTGGGCATGTTTTATCGTGTAGTAGGATCACATCCCTGATACCAGAAAAACCCGATACAATATTGCTGATGACTACTACTGACTTCAGTGAACATTGGATCCTTACATTTCTTTAATGAGCTAGATCTCCCTTCTTTGGAAGTAATGAAATCACCTGGCTCTAATAATTTATATGGCAGTTATCAACACAAGTTTATACATGGACCATCAAGGCTATTGTAAGCTTCCAAAGTAGCAAAAAAAGACAAGCTCATTGAAGCCAACAACAAGCATGTGTTTCCTCAAGGGCATCAGCAATAGTCTGGAAGCCAGTTGAGAGACTCCAGGCAGAAGTTCAGAAACTGACCCACCTTTCACTAAGCAGGTGCAAACTGGTCATGTAAGTAGCTTTTCCTCTTCAGTCACATTCTTGGCTAGGAGTTGAGATGTGAATTCTGTTCTTCCAGAATTGCTTGAGCTAAGCTGGGCTTCCCTCTTTTTTAAATACCCTTCTTCCAGACCTGATATACTTTGCATTAGTGTTGGACTTGAGTCGTATAGCTACTCCTTAACCCCTTCTGTCTGGGTCAGGGTTTGCATGCATAATCACACCCTGGAAAATCACAGTTCAAATATAACTTCGCCATATGTTTCATAGATTTCATAGATTTCATAGACATCAGGGCTGGAAGGGACCTCGGAAGATCATCGAGTCCAGCCCCCCGCCCAAAGGGCAGGAAGTCAGCTGGGGTCATAGGATCCCAGCAAGATAAGCATCCAGTTTCATCTTGAAGATGTTCAATGAAGGCGCTTGAACCACCTCCGGCGGCAGGCTGTTCCAGACCTTGGGGGCTCGGACAGTAAAGAAATTCTTCCTTATGTCCAGCCTGAAATGATCTTGAAGTAGTTTGTGACCATTCGACCTCGTCATCCCTTGGGGCGCTCTGGTGAACAAACGTTCCCCCAGATGCTGGTGGTCACCCCTGATAAACTTGTAGGTGGCCATCAGATCACCCCTGAGCCTGCGCTTTTTCAGGCTAAAGAGCCCCAGGGCTCTCAGCCTGTCATCGTAGGGTCTGCTTCCCTGACCTCTGATCATGCGCGTGGCTCTTCTCTGGACTCTCTCAAGCTTCTCCACATCCTTTTTGAATTGTGGAGCCCAAAACTGGACACAGTACTCCAGCTGCGGCCTCACTAAGGCCAAGTACAGGGGGAGAATGACGTCCCGGGATTTGCTTGAGAAGCTTCTATGGATGCAAGCCAGCGTTTTGGTCGCTTTACTAGCCGCCGCATCGCATTGCAGGCTCATGTTCATCTTGTGGTCAATGACGACCCCCAAGTCTCTTTCTTCCATAGTGCTAGCCAACATAGCTGGGCTATGATGCTCGCCAGCTCCTTGAGTACCCTGGGGTGAAGATTGTCAGGGCCAGCTGACTTGAAGGTATCCAGCTTCTCAAGATGTTCCTTCACAAAGTCAGCATTAATGGAGGGCAGGGGATCACCCTCACCCGGACTTCTTGGCCCTGTAGTGGGCATGGGCATCCTTAGGGTTCCTTTCCTTCTTGATGTCCTTGTGACAAGGTATTTAGCAGAATTCACTGATTCATTGGAATCTGACAGGGCTATGCTGTGCCATGAGCACTTCTGCTATGGCCTCAAACTTGCAAACTTTGGGTTGCCAACCACATGCCTTAGCACCAGCCCTCCTTGTGTTAGGAGTGAAAAGAAATTAGAGGCAGCACATCATGGTAACAGTGTGTTAGATCGGAGTGAGTGTCATCAGCCATAACCTTGAAGTTGCTGATCAAGGCCCTGTTGTTTGATAATTCCTCTATTTAGGTTTCAAAGGTGCAGACAGAAGTTACATTTGTTGCATGATTAGCCCCCTGAAAGCACTCTACATTAATGTTATGATTTTCAGTCTCTCTTGGTAAGAGAACTGGTTCATGACCTTGATTATTTTGGTTGCCCCTTTCTGTATTTTTTCTAATTTTACTACATCCTTTGACTTCCTGCCCTTTGGGCGGGGGGCTGGACTCGATGATCTTCCGAGGTCCCTTCCAGCCCTGATGTCTATGAAAATTTATGAAATTTGAAATTCATTTTGATTTATTTTGTCTCATTTGATGCACGGTATTTATTATAACAAAGGCTTTTTCATCACGGAAGACTGAAAAGTTGCTTCTCTCTTTATGTATGGAGGTGATGATTTATTCTTGTCTTAAATTCCAAGTCTTGAACACCAGGACCTTTGAGCACCATATGTTCAAAGGGAAGGATCCTTAATTCAAAATTTGCCTCTTCTTTTTCATAGTTTCATAATTTCTAGAGTCAGAAGGGACCTGAACAGATCATGAAGTCTGACCCCCTGCCCTGGGCAGGAACGAGTGCAGGGATCATAGTACCCCAGACAGATATCTATCCAACCTCCTCTTGAAGACCCCCAAGGTAGGGGAGAGCACAACCTCCTTTGGAAGCCCATTCCAAAGCCTGGCAGCCCTAACTGTAAAGTAATGTCTTCTGATGTCCAGCTGTTGCCCTGTGGGGTCAGGCCAACTCTCAGGATCTTAATATTACGCTGTTAGACAGGAGGGTGTGACATAATTACACATTTACAAACACACAAATCAATTAGGTGCATGCACACACACATTACCAGCTCAGGCACATACACATCCAAACCAGCTTAGGCACATGCATACCTATCATCAATTCAAGCACATCAAGCACATACACTATACATCCCAAAAGTTAGACATGGATCGCTAGTTTGTATATCATGCACACAATGCCATATATATATACACACACACACGCACCAGTTCACACACATACAACCCACCTACACACAGGTAAGTTCCTAACTTGGATGGCACAGTGTGTATGTGTGTGCTTGGGGTACCTGGGGGAAGGTTCAGGTGAGAGAGAGAGAGTTAAAGTATAGGGAGTGAAAGTTGCCAGAACCAGGATTAGAACTGGTGGACTAGAAAGAAGCTGGCTGAGGAACTAAGGCTTGGGTTTATTTAAGGTAGACTAGGGCTAGAAACTGAGCTGAGATATTGGTCGGGGGGCAGATAATGGTGGCAAGAAGGAGACAGCCAGGAAAGAAACTGAGGCACAAACCTGGTTGCTCACGGGAAAAGGAAAAGGCAGTGAGGATAAGACAGTGGCAAAGAAAGAGGGGGTTTGGAGGCAGAGAAGAGCTCAGGACACGTGTTGGAGGTGGCAGTGAGCCAGAAGCAGAAGAGGGAGAAATGAGACAGAAGTTCGAGGGGTGAGGAGCAGAGATTGGAGCAGGGCCAAACCATAGTAAAGCAAAATCCAATTTAGGGGTCCAAATAACAGTTTTATTATACAGACAACATACTACACAGCCCCATGAAGTTATTGGTTCACACACACACGCGCGCGCGCGCAGTCACAATGGCAGCAGGAGAAAGAGACTCAGTGGAAGGACTGGTAGGGAAGAGAAGCAGAGTCCAAGTCCTTGGTTGAAAATGGGGTGGGGAGGTAATAGCTACCTCTCCAGGCTGGAAAGGGGTCCCTGTCCAGTAGGTGTTGTCCAGAGGGGGGTTGCTGGCAGGGCCCCTGGGCGGATAGGTGGTGTGGCATGGTGCTGATCCAGATGGAGAGGGCGTCCCACTGGGTCTGTCTTCACTACCCCTTTTTATAGGGGCAGACCTTGTGTGACCCTAGTGACAGGAGGCATGCCCAGGCAAGGGTCAGCCCCTGGTGTACTGAGCATGTGTGCTCCACGCAGGGATGTGCAGTTTTGGATGTCTGTAATGGTGGGGTACAATGGTAGAGTTGCTGGTTCTGCAGGGTCTTTTGTCTTTCAAATGCTGGGTTCTTGTCTCTGTTCCTGGGTGAGGTCCATGGTTCCTGGATGAATCAATGTGAGCGGATGGCCCAGTCGTTACAGGCCATTCAGTAGAGGTCTGCTACCATTGTATTTCAATCACTCCCAATCACTCTCATTCACGTGACTCATACAGTTGAGTGTACGTGACTCATACAGTTGCGACACCGGGGATGCCCGGGCAGAGGACACAAGATGAAGACTTGACATACAAAATGGAAACTTGACATTACTTTGGTTCACTTACAAACACAGGCCTAAACCATACAATATCCATATGAAACAATAAAAATCAATACGGAAATGATAATAATACAATATACAACAGTAAGAATCAATACAAACCTAATAATAATACAATATAAAACAGTGGATATCCAAAACCAAAAACTTGGTACCAAAATAAAAATGTTTAAAGCTTATCCTACATCTTATCTTACTTATACTTATCTACAGGGGAAAAAAGAGGGAGAGAAAAAGTCAGAAATGATTGGGGAAGGGGAGGGAATGCATTTTAAAATAAATAAACGAAGAAGTGTGGCGCCCAGAACTGGACACAGTACTCCAACTGCGGCCTGACCAGTGCCACATATAAGGGAAGGATCTCCTCCCTGGACTTGCTTGTGATGCATCTGTAGATGCACAACAAGGTGAGGTTAGCCTTACTGACCACTTCCTTGCATTGGCGGCTCATGTCCATCCTTGAGTCAACAATCACTCCAAAATCCCTTTCAACCATCATGTTGACAAGAAGGGTGTTCTCCAGCCTATAGGTGTGTTGCAGGTTCCTTCTCCCTAGATGCAGCACCTTGCACTTGTCTGCATTGAATTCTTTCTATTCTCATCTGCCCACCTCTGTAACCTGTCCAGATCTAGTTGGATTCTGTCCCTCCCCTCCAGTGTGCCCACTTCTCCCCACATCTTTGTGTCATCAGTGAATTTGGACAGCATGCTTTCCACGCTCACCTCCAAGTCACTGGTAAGGATGTTGAATAGCACAGGCCCAAGGATCGAGCCCTGGGGAACTCCACTGCCCACATCCCTCCAGGTTGAAAACGACCCGTCCACCACCACTCTCTGGGTGTGACCATCAAGCCAATTTACCACCCATTTGACTGTGTAGTCATGAATGCCTCAGTCGCCTAGTTTTGTTATGAGACTGGGGTGAGAGAGACTGTCAAAGGCCTTCTTGAAGTCCAGGTAGACAACATCCATCTCAACGCCTGCATCCAAGGACTTTGTGACCTGGTCATAAAAGGAAGCAAGGTTAGTCAGGCAGGATCTGCCCACAATGAACCCGTGTTGGTTGCCCCTGAGCATTACCTCCCATGCTGGGCCCGCACAGATGTGTTCCTTGATAATTTTCTCAAAGGTCTTCCCAAGGACCGAGGTGATACTAACTGGCCTATAGTTACCCGGGTCCTTCTTTCTCCCTTTCTTGTAAATGGGGACCACATTAGCCCTTTTCCAGTCCTCTGGGACCTGACCAGAGTACCACGAGCGCTCATACAGCCATGCCAGGGGCCCTGCTATGACCTCTGCCAATTCCCTTAGTACCCTCGCATGAAGAGCATCTGGACCTGCTGATTTATACATGTCCAACCCCTCCAAGAGTTCCCTAGTTAGATTGTCTCTGACCCTAGGCATGACGTTGTGTCCCCTGAGCCTGTCCGTAATCCTAGTGGGGGAGTTGTCCTGGTCCCTGCTCAGAAATACGGAGGCAAAGAACTCATTGAAGAGATCAGCTTTTTCCTTTGCTGCAATCACCAGATTTTGATACAGTTGATCTTGTAGCCAGGTGCAAGTTCTTTTAGTAGGTAATGATGATTTAACCTTAATGCTTTAGTTTGGTAAATTATTTATAATTAGCTGATATTTTAGCTTGTTTAAAATAATTTGTATTATTGCACTCATACTTCTGTATTTGAGAAGTTTTAGAAGTAAATAGAAATGTTCTCTATTCCTCTAAATGTCACAAACCTAACAAATACGTTCAGAACCTGAAACCCCAACTGGGATTTTTAAGTTCAGGAAATACTTGAAATACCGTAACTGTATTTGCCTTTCCTTTAGCTTTACATAGCAGCTATTGATGAGGAGATGTCAGAAATCAGAAAAGCAAAAATTGGTTTTGTCACCAATCAGTGATGTTTCAGTTTAAGGTGATGTTTCGCTTATAAAATGCTTCAGCTACCACTCATGATTGATGAAAGCTGTTTTAGAAGCAGTACAAGGAGAAAGTATTTTATGTATCTGAATGATATGGTAATTTTATCCAGAGATTTTTGAAGAATTTTAAGGAAGATATATTGCAGTGAATAGGATTAACTCTGAACTCAGAGTAATTTCTGTGGAAATGAGACACAACTACTTAAGATATTTACTATTGAAAAAAATGCATACTACGATCCTGCAGGAATGTTAACAAACACAGCCACTTCACATTCAGGTGTGGTAAGGTTTCAATTTCAATGATTTTAATGAACTCAAGTTAAAGGGGGAAAACCCTAGATACACAGTAATCAGGGTTTCTAAATTATTGTGCAAAATAGATTTAATTTGTGTTGAAACTGTGAGCTTATTGTACACTTCCAGTGTTTTGTTTTGAAAATATAGGTGAATAAGAACTTGAGTAAGAGCTTTTTTCTTTTATGAAAACGAAATATAAACAGCTGAATAAAAAAGATTAGCCTGACATTTAACTAGCTGTTGATTCATACATGGATATTTGACGGTGGATGGTCAATTGATATGCTGTTAAGCATGATTGCACACTCTTTGTCCTCTCCTCCTCTCTGCATGTATGCAGTTGCTATTGCAGCATAGGCTGAGTATAAGATCTTTGTGTAAGGATCAGAGACTTTGTAAGTATTGGAGCCAGTTGGGAACTGGAATTGGTTTTCTGTGGGGAATTCTGACACTTCAAAGAAGTTTTTGAATATTTTCTTTACATCTGAATTGAAAAAAAAATTCAAATTGTCCTGAAAAATTAAAACTCTGAAAAAAAAATTAAACCATTGAACTAGTTTACTTTTGGTAGAATTAAAAATACTCACTTTGAAATATTACAGTGTTATGAGTTCAGTTTTGACAAAACTGCTTTTTTGCCTAACATCACATCCAAAATGTACAGTATCTAGCAATGGATGTTTGATCCCTCACTTGAGCGTTCAGGAATCTAAAATAATATTACCACTGTAAAATGTGCTTTATGTATTCTCGCTGTGTGATGAATGAGAGAGACCTCCTTCAGAGTGAATTTAAATTAGATTATGTTTTGCCTCAGATCCTGTTTTTTCACAGAAGGATCTCTCTGGAGGGTTAAATAAAACCATCTGAGTCCTGCTCAAAAGTAGTCAATGAAATGCCTTTGTTGGAAATGCTCAGAGATTAGAATAAATGGTCATATTTGCAAATTATAACTTGTACAAATCTTGTTGCTACTTCAGAAGCTATACAGGGGCCCTTGGGGGAAGGACACTGTGGATAACATTTCAGATGGCAAAGGCGGGGAAGACAGTGATGCATATTTTTTTAGTGAAGGTCCTCCCAGGGGCAGATGGTGGTGGGGGGCATGCAGTGGTGCACCCCTTGTGAATCTTGCTCCACCCAAACTTTAAAACCAACTGCCTGGGAGGGGCAGTGACCTTTTTATTCAGGCAGTGCTGAGGGAGTCATAGAATCATAGAAGTAGGATCAGAAGGGACCTTGTAGATCTTCAAGTCTGACCCCCTGCCTGGGCTGGAGAAAAATTGGGCTCAAATGACCCCAGTCAGGTAGGCATCAAGCCGCTTCTTAAAGACCCCCAGGGTAGGAGCCAGCACCACTTCCCTTGGAAGTCGGTTCCAGATCCTAGCTGCCCTAACTGTGAAGTAGTTCTTACGGATGTCTAATCTAAACCTACTCTCCAACAACTTGTGGCCATTATTCCTTGTGATCCCGGGGGGCGCTAGGGGAAACAAGGTCTCCCCCAAACCCTTCTGGTCCCCCCTAGTGAGTTTACAGACGGTCACAAGATCCCCCCTCAGCCTTCTCTCATGAAGGCTGACAAGGTTCAGGTCCTGTAGCCTCTCATTGTAGGGTCTGCCCTGCTGTCCCCGGATCATGTGGGTGGCCCTCCTCTGGACCCTCTCAATGTTGTCCACATCCCTCTTGATGTGGGGCGCCCAGAACTGGACTCAGTACTCCAGCTGTGGCCTGACCAGAGTCGCATAGAGGGGGAGGATCACCTCCTTGGCCCTAATTGAGATGCACCTGTGGATGCACGATAGGGTCCGGTTAGCCCTGCCGACCGTGACCTCGCATTGTCGGCCCATGTTCATCTTGGAGTCAGTCATGACTCCAAGATCCCTTTCTGCCTCCCTGCTCTCAAGAAGGGAGTTTCCCATCTTATAAGTGTGCTGCTGGTTACTACTGCCCAAGTGCAGCACCCTGCACTTGTCCGTATTGAAACGCATCCTGTTTTTGTTAGCCCACCCCTGCAACCTATCCAGGTCTTGCTGCAGTCTTTCCCTCCCTACTAGCGAATCAATGGACTTTATGGCTCTCTGTCACCTGCTTGAGCCCTGTTAATCTCTCCCCACTCCAGAGGTATTAACAACCCTCTCCCCTTTTTAACAATCTTGATCTTCCACTATTCTAAACTATTCAAACTATTCTTTCTTCTGCAATGTTGCTGTCCTTTAACCATTCCTGGTTATGTATCTCTTTTATTTCACGGCCTTGCTAACTGTTTTTAGTGCTAGCAAAAAACCTTAACTTGAGTATGGTAATATTAACTCAGGTATAGAAATGCCTGACAGTGAAGTATCAGATGCACTCAAGAAGGCTAGATTTTGTTTTATGAATCTGAATAAGATTTGTACATTTAAAATAATGACTGTATTTAAAATAATGACACAATATCTTTGGACTATTTTTTGCCTTATTTGTTAGGTTTTTAAAACTTTATATATATAGGAAACTAGTGCACTTAGTAATAGTTATTTGTTTCTGCTTTGCTCTTAGGCTGAATAGCATAGCACTTTCCCTTTAGCGATATTAGTAAAGTATCTAGTTTCTATTTAACTGGAGAAAAATGTGTTGTGTTATAAGTGATAATGTGTCACACCCTCTGTACCTCCCTTTTCAAAATCCTAGACCCTCCTGTGGGTCCTCTTGTTGTTTTCCCCTGAAGTGGGACTCTTTGAATGCAGACTTTTTTTTCTCCCTTCGCTGAACTGGAGCATCCAGGATGATTTCCTCTTCTGCTCTGCAGCATTTCTTCCCCTAACACCATTTGCACCTACATGGTCCAAACAATATGAGCAGGACTCTGGGCAAGTGATTTGCTCCTAAAAGTGTGTACAGGTGTTACTTTTTCTGGCAGGAGAAATGCTGCTGTCTTGACAGAGATTATGAGCATATAGGTATTCATGCAGTTTCTCATAGAAGAAACCTGGCAGACCTGCAAGAAAGATTATTTACTTTTGACACGGACGATCTCACCTGAGTGAGTGTTTCTCGTGTCAGAACAAATGCCTATATGCTTGCTTAACTCCTTGCAAGGATTGGCAGGAGTCAAGCAGCAGCTGCCCCTATGACATCCCCATGACATCCTGTGTCTGGAGAAGGGGTAGAGGTCATTTCTCTGAGGCTGGAGTGCAGTCCCAGTTTTCATGCAAGAGAGAGGGGGTGTCTGCAGGCTGAAATGCCTGTATGCCCCTCTTTCACCAAGATTTCTAGCACTGCGTGTTTCCCAGAAATGAGCATGTGTCCATACTCCAAGGTTATATCTGCACTGCAGTAACTGCAGCTTGTACAGCAACCTACTAAGCTGGCTTTATCCTAGGTAGCTTTGGTATTGTTAGCTTGGGTGTATCCAGACAAGCTACAGTAAAAGCAAGGTAGCTGCCCCCAGAGAAAAATAGAGTACAGCTAGGGTTACATAGAGGGGCCATCCTGATATTAGACAGATCTGATCCCAGCTGAGATCATTCATCAGGAGAGCCTAAAGTTATGAAAACCATGCAAATCTGAAACCATTTCCGACTTAGTTTGCAGTTAAACCTTCAAAAGGATGCTTGACCCAATAATAAGTTTTATATCCGATTTTGTACATGACTATTCTACATTTCTACAAATCTATGACTGAAAACCATCTCTTTGCATGGGTGAGGTGCTGTTTAAAGTAAAAGTTCCACATCAAAACCTTCCTGTGTATTTTGACTCTGAAAGATGAATCAGAGAGCCTTCATGTGTTTTTATATCAGTTTTCCTATATGGGAACACATTTGGACCATCTCTTAGAAACAGAGTGCATCACAGAGGCTGACAACCTAACCAAGTATCTGATTATGCTTGAAATCATTTCAATGGCTAATCAAAAAAATGAATCCTCACTTGATTGCATTTATAGAGATAACACGAGTTTTGTATCAGCTAATAATGAAACCAGAACATATACTAAAGGGTGTCAGAGATTTTAATAACACCTGCTCACAGGTACAGTATTAGTAACGTGAAAAATATGGGAGGGAGCAGCACCCCCTCCTTCCAGATTCTTCTAATCAACTAAAATAAACTAGAAACATAGAAAATGTATGCTTAATCTAAAACAGTGTTTCGTTGTGACTCATTAGCAATGCTTTTAAGATAGGGCTTGTTATTGCATAAGATTGTTAAAACAGTGGTAGAAGCCCTCAGACAGATACCTTACCACAGGCAAAATGCCCCTTCTTGTCCCCACATCTCAAAAAAGGATGTAGTAGAGCCAGAAAACCTAGAGGGAAGGGCAACCAAAATGATCAGGGTATGGAAGAGTTGCCATAACAGGAGAGGCTAAAAAGTTCAGGACAGTACTTCCCAACCTTTTCCTCAGCATGACCCCATTTAAACATTTGAAATTTTCTGCAACCCCAAAGTGATGCAGACAAGATCAACACCTCCTATCCCCATGGCCGGCATGGCCAGAGCAGAGCCCATGGTGGGGTGGATGTAGGCTGCCAACATTGGGCTTGGGGCTCCCCGCTCTGCAGCTTTCCATGCTGTCTGGCTGCCACATGCATGTGTGTGTGCATGCATACATGTGGCACCCCTTGCCTGATTGCACTCCCTCCAGCCCCAAGCAGCCCTTTGCTGGCAGCAGCAGCAGCACTGTGGAGATGTACTCCCTGCTGCTGCCAGGCAGGCATGAGGCACTTCTTCATGGTGGTGTGACTGGCATGGGGCTCCTGGCAGCAGCATTGAGCCTCCTTGCTGCGCTCAGCCCTCCTGTGCTGGGTCCTATCTGCTGGGCCACAGAGGCCCCAAGGGAAGGGCAGCAAGGTGGGGAGCCCTGGGCCCACAGCAGGCAGCCCACATCCGCCCCCACCCTATGCACAAATCTGGGGGGTATGTGCCCCGCCCATGCCTCCCTCCCTGGGAATGTGCAGAATGACAGGGAGCCAGCCCTCCTGCCACCCCTGGATGAGCTGCTTGTGGCTTCATCCTGCTCCCCTGGCCAGGCCACACATTCCCACCCTGGCCCCAGGCCCCATGCACTGGCCTGACTGGGCAATGTCTCCAACCCCAGCCCTTCCCCACTCTCTCCCTCCCTTACCTCTGGGGGACTCAATCTGCCTTCCCTCACCCCCATAGATTTACCTGGAGGGAGCTGCTTTCCATGCCACATGCATGTGTGTGTATGTGCATGTACATGCACATGGCACCTCTTGCTTGATCGCCTCCCTCCTGCTACCTCCAGCCTCAAGCAGCCCCTTGCAGGCTGAAACCCTGACAGCCTGCCAGGGCAACGTGACTTTTCCTTTTTTCTGTAATTTTCATCATAATCAGTCGACATTGTCAAGTTTCTTTGTAACTCCATTTTTATCATTGTGACCCCAAGGTTGCGAAACACTGGTCTAGGACTTTGTTGGAAAGAGGGCTGAGGGGGGATATGATGGAGATCTGGACAAGGGTGTGGACAAAGTGAACAGGGAACTGTTTTTCATCACATCCCAGAATACTAGAACATGGGGGCACTTGCTGAAATTAATAGGTGACAGGTTTAAAACTAACAAGAGGAAGAACTTTTTTTATGCAACATAGTTAACTAATTCATTGCTACAGGAGGTTGCAGAGGCAGATAGCATAGCCAGGTCAAAAAGAGACTGGATAAATTCATGGATGATAGTTCTACTAATAGTTATTGAACAGAATGGTTGGAGATGTTTCTTCTGGTATCTTAAAACCTATAATGGTGGATGGCAGAGAGAGTACTGAATAGGGGATCACTCTAGATATATCTGGTTGAATGCTCTCCCTCTGTTGTATCCACTTCTTCCACTGTCAGGGACTGGCTACTTGGCTAGATGGAGCATTAGTCTGACCCGGTATGGCCCTTATGTTTTCATCATCTTTCTTATTGCAACAGTAAGTCTCATTCTGCAGTAGGAAACTGGTGCACTTTTACCACCTTGAGGAAAAGCGGAGGTAAGATTCTGGCAAGCCCACAGATTGGCCAGGCAGATCGGCATCTATGAGGTTGGTAATCTTATACCCCAAGCTGCCATGAGCCAGGTTAGACATTCATGCCCTAGATCCATACTCTTCAGGGGCCAAATCTGCCCCAAAGGTCATACATTGCTGACTCCTGAGTGTAGTGTGTAGCATGGGGCAGGAAGGAAGAAGTTTCAGGACAATTAGCAAAGAGACAGCCTACTACCGTTCCAAGGCTATTGTATAACTGGGGGCACCAAAATAGATTCTTCTACCCAGGAACAGGAAGGAGATTCCTCTGTGTGTACCAGCTTGTTTGATCTTTTGCTCCTGGTGTACAAGAGCTTGAAGGGATTAGATCAACTTCCCAGAGAGTGGTACCCTTACTCCACTATCCTTCCAGCTGGTAGGTGAATCAGGAGGGGAAGCTGGGGAAGTGTTGTATTCTCCCCAGGTATAGCTAGACTATTTGAGCATTTAACTTGAAATAGCTTTGAAAATCCAAGGATCATCTGCTTAGAATTCTCTAAACCACATCCAGTGTCATCCATGCATGCTGAAAACTGCTGCAGGAGTCTGAGGACCAGGTTCTTAGCTGGTGTAAATTAGGTTAGCTCCAGTGAAATCAGTGATTTACACCAGCTGAGGAAATGTCCCCAAGTTGTCCAACTGCTACCATTTTAAATTGTTTTTGATCAGAGTCTTTAAAACAGTAATAGTCACCAAATTCATCCTATTTAAATTGTCATCTTTAATCAATATATAAGTGGCATACATAAATCTCTCTCTATTTTAAGCACCATCCAGCTGCTTTTCCCTTTACTAGTTTTGAAATACATTCATCTTGAGGCTTCCTTTTAACTTTTAATATAAGCTTATAAACTGTAGCAAAGCTAATAAGTTTTAAAGGGGTAAACACTGTGATAAACACCTCATTAAGAAGGAAGTGTCTTGCCATTTGTCATTTCATCCCTGTTATAAAATGTGGGTGTCTCAAAAATGAAAAATGTAAAGGTACCATGTGAAGTGCTTAAAGTTATTTGAGGGAAAATAATTGAATTTCTAGTGTCACATAAACAAAAAGCGATCTGGCATTTTTTTTTTACCCCCAGGCTAAAAATAAGGAAATAACTGCCTAATCCTGGACAGTTCTGAATGCTTTGTATAAGGTGCTGATTAGCCCCAAATCTCATTCAATGGGATTGGAAGGTGCTTAGCACCTCATAAAATTTGGCTGTAAGCTGTACAAGAGGAATGATAAGATTCAGAATGAAAGGTTGAAGTTTCTAGTTGTACAAGGAGTCATACTTTATGGGTGTACTGCATGGTCAATTATAAAAGCAACAGCAGTATTCTACAGGATACTTTTTTTTTTCTTAAGGAAAATTTTTCATGTTCCAAGTCAAATCAATTCCAAAACTGGGAGTCATTCAAGAACTGTATGTAGTCCTGCTACCAGCAAGCATCCCCCACCCCCACCCCAATCTGGGGCTTCAGATGCTTCTAAGTCCTTTGGTGGGCATCCTACATGCAAGCTCAAGGCTGGAGACTTGGGGTTCAGATGCCCCCTAGTTTCGCTTGCCCTCAGCCATATGGCTGCAGGAGCAAGCTAGGGAGAAGTCTCCCATTTCCATTAAGTCAGCGTATAGCCAAGTTCTTCCCACTGCAAGGGAAAGTGGGAGGCTAATTATGCCTTACCTTGGGCAGGGTACTATCCCCTGCCAAGAAAGTGTTTTTTTCCCTGCAACTAGGAAAACTGACTTAGTGGTCATGGTATTTCCCCTGCCAGGTCAACATTTTAGGAATGAAAAGAAGTGATTCCTCCAAGATGCTTTGATCCGCTTGGTTATAACTCATGTCCAGGGTCCTGCCAAAGCTCCATGTGAAGAGTGAGCTCTGAGCTTACCAATGGATTGGGTTAGGGTCTAAACAGAGTCTCTGTTTTTATACAGCTCCAGAGCCTGGGGTGGCAAACACTGCTGCTGTTCACCCTCCCCACTAAATTCAGCAGCAGGGGAAATGAAGGGATGAGTGGCAACAGCAAGACTCACACCCTGGGCTCTAGATCCACATGAAAGCAGGGGTTCCCGGCAGACCCTGTGCCAAGGACTCACAAGGGACACGGCCAAAGAGGGGTGCAACTGCACTGCCACACTCCCTCTGGATCTGCCCATAACCCTATATCGTTTCACAAAGAAACAACCCTGAACAAAAAGAAAAAGAAGCAATCATCCCCTTTGCCCATTGATTTAATAGTGTTGCCATTATGGCCCTCTAAGTTTAGCACCTTTTACTGAAGCCATTCCCAGAACTCCAGTCCTGTCCTGCCAGGGGGCACTGCTGAGCCCACAGGAGTACAGAAAACGAAGCAGCACGCGGGCAAACCAGTCCCTGTGCAGCTGGGGTCAGGATGGCGCCCAGGGCTATGTGAGTTGCAGAGCCCCCCTAACTCCACCAACTGGAGGAAGGACCTGCTCAGATAGAGTACACTGTGCTCCCAGGAACAGGGCCTGCCTCTGCCCCAGCCGGCTGACTTGGATCCCTGGCACAGCCTACTGTGGTCCTGTGGCCAGGAGCCCAAGTGAACAATCCCACGGGCATGGGCACAGCTGCCCTTTCTTGGACTGCAGTGGCTGCTTTGCTCCACATTTCCTTGCCTGGAGAGGAGCTAGGCCCCCAGGCCAGGCTGGGTGGAGCCTCCACTACTTCGTGGAGATGCTGGGGTGCTGCAGGCTCAGGACAAAGACCCCAGACATGTGACAACATGCAGCCCTGACAAAGACCCCAGACATGTGACAGCATGCAGCCCTGAGGTCCCTTTGCTCTTTTCCACAGCCATACTTGTACTCCTGACCTGCAAGAGGTTTCACAGCTGTTCTCACCATTTTATATCCATGTGTAGCTTTTATTACAGTGCCAGTGCTAATTATTCACTTCTCACAGTAGGCCTTGCATGCATATCCCCATTCACCAAAAGCACTTTTCCTGAGCTGGACTTTAAAGCCACTGCCCTCCCCTTGTTCAAATTCTTATCCTCCTTTTTACATAACAGAGTGGTTCCATATAGGAAAATAGTTAGCACTCTCAGACACAATTTCAAGAGTGTGGTTAGATCCAAATGTAGGGACCTGAATCAGTCCTATTTTCAGAAGTGCTGAGCACCCATAGTTTCTACTCAAGCTAATACTGTCTTTGGGTAGCCCCCAGTACCTCTCAAGAACAGACTGCTTGTATTTAGATGCCAAAATAGGGATTTAAGTGCCTAATTTTGAAAATTT
This sequence comes from Alligator sinensis, assembly GCF_000455745.1. Lineage (NCBI taxonomy): Eukaryota > Metazoa > Chordata > Crocodylia > Alligatoridae > Alligator > Alligator sinensis. The sequence goes on from NW_005842590.1 coordinate 950,670, forward strand.
TGGCCAACAGAAAAATGGCTGTGAACAGGCTAGCAGAAATAACGATGTAGCAGGGGGTGGAGGAGCCAGGGAGTGGGGGGCAAGCTGCAGGGGGCAGCAGGGGATAGAGGAAGCACAGAGTGGGGGGAAGGCACATGGAGAAAAGGGTGGGGGCAGGCAGCAGGGGGTAGGCACAGGCATGGAGGGGGCAGGCTGCAGGGTGGCAGCAGAGCGGGGTACAGGGGGACAGGTACAGGCCCTGGGGAAACAAGCAGGGGATCAAGGAGCAGGGGTCTGGCCCCTTGCCCTCCATCACTGCTTTCCCTGCCACAGCAGTGGCAGGCAATGAATTTAAGATGACCTTTCACTAATTAAATTCTATACAATCTAATTATTGGGGGTGGGAAATCATCTTAAATTCAAAGTTATCTTGGATTCAGGTAAATATGGTAATAATTATGGGTGTTACCATAGCACCTAAGAGGTTAAGTTATGGACCAGAACCTCACTGTGGTAGGTGGTGTACAAGCATAGAGTCAGTCAAACAATGGCTGCTGCTAGCAAAGAGCTTCCAATAAAAGTCTAAGATGGGAGGCAATGGATGGGTGCAGTTAGATGGATGGGGAAGTACAAGGAAACATCCAAAGAATTGGTCAGCATGATATCAGAGCTCCAGTTGCTAACAGCTGTTCAGTTTTTTTAGGCTACACAGGAGATTTAAGGAAAGATTTGGAAGAAAACAGCTTTCTTGGTGGCTGTTGGAAACTTCTCAAATGTGAAAGGTAGCATGGGAGAAAGCATGGAAGTATTTGTTTGAACGCTTGACTAGTAGGTGATACAGGCTGGCACAATCGGGAGCCAACATTGTTTTATTTCATTTTTTCTGTGCTCCTAGATAGGAAAGGCCATGTCTTAGAGGTATGTAGAAATAATTAGCAAGATTTTATGTAGCCTCAATGTGAAGACCTAGGGAGAGATCTGAGCTGATGACAGTGAGTGGGCTGCTGGTCCTGAGTGACAGAAAGGATGGCAGCGGTGCACAAAAACAAAGAAAAGAGGTAGGAATGAAGAGGTAAAAAAGCAGTATTTTAGCCATGCTGAGCATAAGCTAATAGCTACTCATCTGTGAAGAGCTATCAGAGAAACAGGCAACATTCTCATTTTAGACTAAAGGAGACAGTGATGAGGTATATCTGTGAGTTGTCCATGTAGAGACACAAGTTGAATTTGTGAATCCAGATGAGATAAGGTGAAGGGGGAGAAGAAAAGGGGACCAAGTTGCAGGTGGGGATAAGGAGAATATTCTGAAGGGGATGCTGAAGAAGTAATTAAGTAGGAAGAGAAGCAGGAGAGAGCAGGATCACGGAGTATGAGACATCAAGAAGGGCATGATTGGCTGAGAGGTCAACTAAGTGACTTAACTGGAGAAACTTATCATTATAATCTTATAATTGATTAAAAACTAACCCATTTAACTGCAGCTACCTTTACTTCTGAAAGGTGTGTTGGAGGGTGGAATAAATTAAAGGTTTAAAGCATTGATATAGATGGTTGCATATTTTATATATACACACACACACATGAAAATTGGCCTTAGGGCAAATAAGGTCAGGAAATTTAAAGTAATATAGCTTTTTATAACAATTACAGTATAAATGGGTACTCAATGTAGGATTCATGTTAATAAAGACCTAGAAGGATCTGTAGATAATAAAGTTAAACCATTATCACACTCTTTCTGGTAACAAAAATAATACTTGAGAAAAAGCAAACAAGTTTCTGAAATAAATCTTTGGAAGTGTAAAACTGACAAAATTGTGCTGGCATGCTACTGGCCTTATTAAAAATACTGTGTTCAGTTTTAGCTACCTTATTACAAAAAGACACTGAAAAGGTGCAACAGAGGGCAGTCCAAAATGATTTAGTAACCAGGATATGATTTATGAAGATTGGTCGTATTTGTCCTCTATAGCAAAGAAAAAGGAGATTAAAGGAGGATTCTTATGCAGGTATATAAGATCCAGAACAAATGGGAATGGATTCATGCCAACATAGACTTGCTGAGATCATGGATTAATGTTAAGGAGGAAACAAGCTTGTAAGTAATTCAGACACATTTTCTTTGTCCTGGTGGTGAGAAAGCATAAAATGAAAGGCAGAAAAGAAATACTTCTAAACTGGCCCAATCAAGGGCTAAAATTATTTTAGAAGGGGAGACTGATTTATAAATCTCTATAACAGTGACAACAAATATTGAAGTTCTTCATCCCAGTAAAAAAGGAATACGCTATAAACAAAGGTGTGATTCCTAAATTTTGTTTGCTACACAGTGATGAAGAGATTGCAGTATGACAGACAAATACAAACAGATTTCCATCAGTAGAATATTTCAATGGAAGAACTTTTTCATCATCTAGATGGAAGAACGTTTACTCTCAGCTACCAGTACTAATAATAGTTAGCCATTGTCCCAATGGAAAAGATAATAGAAAAAATCCTACAACATAATGAAAGGCTTTGGGTCTGATCTTTTGGCTGTGGGCTCCCAGCTAAAAGGATCTGATATTTCCAAAGCGCATCCTTAATTTAGGGATACTTTTGAAACATAATAGGAAACACAGTATGGGTACTTCTTGAAAGGCAATAAAACACATGAAAGCAGTGGTACTGACAACCAAATCAAATATACATAGTTCGTTTGGTCACTAATATGGTATTTCTTCACTTTATTGCTGAGATCATACTTTCCTCATAGACACTTATTTGTAGTACTTTACTTATGTGTAGTAAACTAAATAGATTAAACATAATTCTAACCCAAACCTATACTCTACTTAATTTGTGGAGGGACACGGCACGGATTGTGCCCCTTCCATGCAGAAGAGTGACTCAGCTGTCTCCACAGCAACACTCTCCATCCACCTTCACTCAGAATTTGCAACATGCTCTCTCTGGCAGAGCATTTAACCACAGAGAGAGAGAAAATTGTTGCAGATCTGAGAGGTCAGGGCATTGGGTTGTCTGGAAATGCGGTGTGGGGATGTGTAGCATCGCCTCATACAGAGGCCCAGACAGCTATGGGCAGAAGTGCAGTTTAGCAGACCTCAACTTAACTCCTGAGCAGTCCTGAGAATTATTTTACTTCCCTTCTGTCCCAAATGGTTTAGGACAAATACATTAATGTCTGTAAAACCTTCGAGTACCACAGTGATAAGGGCCATAGAAAAGCAAAACATATGAGTGATGAAAGAACTGGCTCTGAGCAAATGTGCGATGATGACGGCAATTTCTTAAAGGACAGATGCTATTTGCAATTATGATTAGGACAGAAGAACCTGAAAACATCCTGGGTCTTCTTAATTTAGTTGGCTGATTAACAATAAAGGCCATATTCTGATCTCTTTTTTACACTGATGTAAATCTGGGGTAACACCTCTGAAATCAGTGGAATTACCTCTGCTTTATACCTCTGCCTCATTTTCCTCTTACACCAATCAGACCAATTCTGGGAACTCTTTCTCATCCCATTACATTTGTTTTTCCTTTCCCATAAATGGTAGCTTGATCTAAGGAGTATATCATTTGACCTCTGTGCAACAAAGGCACTTAGACATAGAGATTCAGTAACAGTTTATTAGAAAAGGTCTTTTGAACATAGGAGCAAGTTTGACAACAGGGCGGTACATAATGTTGTCCCCTGGAAATTAAAATTACATGCGACATTATATGCAGATAAAATGTCAGCATTTGACGATAGATATTTATGGATAAAGTGAGTTGGCGTAAGCACAGAAACCCAGCTGAAATCTTGAAGAAATCTTATGGTGATTTTTTTTCAAGTAACTGCCTAGGGGATTTTAACACCCTATTCTTACTCATTTTATTGGGAAACAGACAGCCAACAGGTTTTGAATATCTGTAAGCATGGGTAAAAACAAATCACTAAAAGTAAATTGACAGCAGGGATTTACAATACTCAGGTACTTCACAGTAACTGCTCATGTGCATGCCTTTACCCACAATAAATGGAAGGTGAAGTGCAGGGGTTTTGTTGAGGGGTAAGCTGCTGGGTGGTATAAAGGCATGCCCACAGGCAATAGCTGGGGAGTGCCTGACATGCTGTTAGTCCTCACAGATGCTTTACAGTTCATGTTCAAAGACTTGCGGTTCAACAGTGATGATTAGGAGTCCACTAGAAATTATAAGTGATACTCAGCCCAGAAACAATAACTTACACATTTCTTCAGTTCCCTTTATCCTCTGTTTGACAATCTTTTGGCATTAGGTAGCAAGCTCTGCAATCTGGGACCACTCCTCTCAAGTGTCTGGAAAGCACTGATGGCACACTGGACACTACTGTATACAAAGGATTTTTTTAAAATATAAACATTATTAACCACTACTTGACAAGGGTTCTGGGCTGATAGCTCTGAAAACTGAATTTTTTATTGGTAAATTTAATCCAAGGCAGATGGTGGCAACTTCTCCTGGCATCCCAGCATTCAACTTTAGCTCTTACCTGAAGGGCCATCTATAAGGGTGTGTGGAAACCCATTTCATCTCTCTTCTCTTTGGTAACACTGCCAAAACAGGGGACGCTTCTGTTGACTTCAGCCAACTACTGAAAATTGTTTGGCTGTGGACAGCCAAGTTAGATTTCTGCTGTACACCTCAGCCCCTAGCCTCTTATGGGCAGCTGTTTTGGTTGAAACAGGGTCAGCTCCAGAGTGGGTGTGATGGTACAGTCACACTATGCTGCACATGAACTCTTGGCACAGGGTCTGGACAAAGCCCTTGCTCTCACATGGCTACAGAGCCCAGGGGGTGAGTGCTGCCAAGGCTGCTCATCCCTTTCTTTCCTCTGCTGCTGAATTCATTGGGAAGGGAGGTGGGAAAGTGTGGCAGAGCACCTTTGGGGTGCTCACCACATGGCAGGGGCTGCACCGGGGAGGAAGTCCCATAGCACCAAGCGAGGGGGCAGTGTGGAGCCCCAAGTGAGGGAGCGGTGTGGAGCCCTGAGTGAAGGGGGCAGAGATGAGTAGCTCCGAGTGGAGGGGGCAGTGTGGAGCCCCAGTGAAGGGGGCCGAAATCTGGAGCCCCAGGTAAAGGGGGTGGTGTGGAACCCCGAGTGAATGGGGCAGAGACGAGTAGCCCCAAGTGAGGGGGCTGTGTGGAGCCCCAGGTGAGGGGGCGGTGTGGAGCTCCAAGTGAAGGGAGTAGGCCCAGGTAGCTCTTCAGACGCCTGAGGCAGAAGTTTGGGCAAGAGGCCGAGTAAAGGGGGCTCAGCCCAAGAGAGAGAGGGGCGAGTCCTGACCGCAGTAAGTCCTCCACTGCTGGGAGGCCGAGTGTGGGTCAAAAGTAAGACCTTAAGTAGCACCACAACCTGCTACTCCAGGGGGGGAGTGAGAGTCCTCTGTGAGACCCTGGAGCACCAGTCATGGTGTGAGGTACCCCAGCGCCCACATCCAGGAAGGTGGACCCAAGAGAGAGTGTGGGGCTAGTGAGAGAAGCTGGAGGTAGAATACCCCCTTGACTGGTCAATGCTGGGGCCAGGACCAGGAAGGTCAAAAGGGCCAGGGGCCCACTGCAAGGGGCACCCAGCACTGAGGGCCTGAGGTCTCACCTGGCCTTGGAGGTGAGGCCAGGGCCTGTGTGGCCGAAGGTCCCGGGGGGACCATGCCCAAGAAGGGAGATAGCTACAGGGAGCTTTGCAGCCTGAATTATGGCGGAGTAGGCTACCTGAGTGGAGGGATCAAAGAGGGGTCCTGATAGGAGGATTCTGGAGCCAGGTGTGGGGCTGGAGTGACTAACAGCTGGATGCCATCTGCGAGGCATGGGCTGAGGTATAAGGGAGGTGTGGAGCCACAGATAACGCCCCCTGGCATTGGGGCAGTAAATGGGCAGCCTCCTGCCTTAATTAACATCATATTAATTAATTAAGAACAAGGTGTGGCAGGCGAGTCAGGTGGATGGCATGCCCATAGGCAAGTGGGGAACCCAGCAATGTGGCTAGGCGGGGATCCCCACTTTGCCACAGAAAGGAGGAACAGCTTCAGCATTCATGCTTGGAGCCATATGAGAGAGGGTCTCCTGCCAGTCCCTGCCCCAATCAACTGGAGATCTCAGAGCTCAGTGTTCATGAGGAGCACTGGCAGGAGCCTGCACTGCCCAGGTAGTATGGTCAGAGCTCACTGTGCATACGTAGCACAGCCAAAGTAGGCAGGGGGGGGGTCCATAACTCCCCTTGCCCTGTTCCCAGACGCGCTACCGGTCCAAACCATTTGGGTGTGGAAACCGTATGTTGTACTTTTCCAAGAAAGGTGCAGGAAGTCAGATATCAGAAAGCTGGACCTTGTCGAGTTTCACAAGGGGATAAGGGTCAGGCTGCTCTTCCCCGGGCGGTGGCAGCAAGCAGTTGTTTGTACCGTGTCCTCATTGTAGAGACTTTTGTGGGAAATTACAACATCTAGAAATGATGTCTCACACTTGTGGTTACGGTCAGGCATCAGCTAGCAATAACAAAGAAGCTATTGGCTCTTAATATGGCATAGGGTTAACAGGAGGGTTATCACCCAGGGTTAACAGAAAACTGGGGAAGTGGATTAGAATGACCAAGGTGAATCCACTATGCAGAGCAAATATAAAGCAATATAAAATTGTGGGTGAGCCTACCTTTACAAAAGTGCCTACTAATTTGAAGCTGCCTTCATTTTTGGTGCTCAACTAGAGATGTTCTCCTAGTTCCTGATTTTCAGCACTTCTGAAAATCCATCAGTTTATGGTTTATCTCCATTTGGAAATCAAATCCAGAGACTTCACAAAATATTAGCTACTGAAAATCTAAATCATGTATGGGCTCTTTTTGTTTGGATTCCTGGGAACAGGAACCTAAAGAAACTCCTTTTGGCTCCTTTGAGCTGGAGATGTTTTGTTAAGTAGTTTGTTTTCAGTGATATTCTGTGTTGGGCGATACGTTGATAATCCATAATGTCTTGTGTCACTGCTCTTTACATGTACAGCTGCTCATTTGTACAATACCATGACATCCTAGAATATACAACCATAAGGCAAATATCAGATGAGGAACAGCAAGATTGGTTGAGTTTGCTCTGCAAATCTAATTAGAAGTGGGGATGGGATGTTGTGCCACTTTATCTATATATTAACACTTAAGACAGAGTCAGGTTTAGTCTGAACCTAATGTTTCAAATAGAAATTAAACCTGAGGAGATACTGAAATTTTACAATCAGTTCTTAACCACTTGAGTCTTTGACATTTCCCAGTCCTCCTAGGTCATTTACCATATTTGTGTTGGTCTGACCAACAAACAATTCCTAGGAGGCTTTCCTATCATTCTGACAGCCAATAAGCTTCAGTTCCTGACTTAGATACAGATTTTCTATATGACTTTGGGCAAGTCACATGAGCCTCAATGTGTCAGAATGGCAGTCTGTAAATGGCCATAATATTGCTCATCTACTTCAAAGAGTTTGATTTTTACATTTATTTTATTAATAGTTTTTTTCTTTACATTGTATTTGAATCTGGGGTGAAGAAAAAACACTTTCCCCACACTTTGTTCTCCTAAATAAGAGTAGTTACATAGTTATTTCTTAGTTACCAAAAATATGGTATACTTTGTACCAGAAAATATAAAATAGGTTGCAAACTTTTCATGTTTTTATGGAAATCTTATCTATGGCAGGCTGCTGATTAATGAATGTTAACTATACACTGAAACTACTTTTTTCCACATACAGTTAAAGTAAAAAGATGTTATATTACTCCCTAGTCCCAATTTAAATTTAAATAAAAATTCGTTTAATTTTACTTTGCAATCAGGTAAATTAATGAGAGAGAATCAAAACAATATGCTGTAATTACATTTATAAATTATTCCTTGTGTCCTTCATGAGTGTTCTTTCTGTTGAAGATATTGAAATTTTGTGTCTAAATATAAAGTGCAGTAACATCTGGTTCTAATTGCTGGTTTGAATAATATAGACAGACCTTCAAGTAATTCATTCTTTTGAAAGGAGGCTTTTAAGAGGAGGTTCTGAGTCAAAGGTTGTAAAAATCTCATGCCACTAAAAATAGCTAATATCTCAAATACTTTCAAGCTCTGAATGATTACATTTATACAAGGGTCCCCTTGATATAATAAAGTCACTGTTTATTGTGATAATTAGAAATAAAACTGATTTGTGAGCAAGTTTGATTTGTTATGATTAATGGGGTCATATGCATAGTAAGTGTTCAGACAATTGCCTGGGACTTGAAAAAGTGTTCATTAATTCTCAGTCTCATATATTTCAGATTCCAAAATTGTGTAGTAGAAATATGCTATTCTTTGGTGTTAATATTTCTCTTGTTTAAAATATTTTGACAGCCAATCAATGAGCAGAGCCAAAACCATTTGACTCAAGTGACCAGCTACAAACACAAGTAGCAATTAGTAAAATGTAATTGTTCTTCAGCAATCTGGGGCCTGAAAATTATTCATACAGACTCTGATGGATACTTAAGAGCAATAAATATATTTGAAGAAACTCAGGATCAGATGATCATGTTAGTCTTGCACATCAGCCAAAATCTGGGTACTGAATTTCCTTCCTAGGCTTTGAAATCAGTATGTAGAATGAATTATATGGGATTGACTTTTGAATGCTTTACAGCTTGTTTGACCACCTATATCTGTGAAAAGCACAAGTAACACATTCCCATTCCATCTTGGCTAGCTTTACAAAAGTGTGAAGGAATAACCAAAATGCAAGAAGCTAATTCACTGATTTTTCAAATATATCCTAGAAACAATAGATAGAGAAGATGTGGCCAAATAGCTGGGTTACTCCATTTTCCAATCATTTTAATTGTAGCAACCAGGACTATTGAGATAGGACACCACTGTGCTAGCTGAGCCCCTCCCAAAAGGAATAAAGTGGACAGATACAGAGATTTCTTTCTTTATTCCAGTCTTCAGAGGTTGAACCTGGTTTAAGAGAGAGGAGTCCTCCTCTCTCTTGCACTGGGTTTATACTACTGTAATCCCATTGTTTTCAAAGTTGCTTCTGATTTGTGCTCTAATTCAATAAGGTATGTGCAATCATGTGCCTGATTTTAAGCATTTGAATAGTGCTATTGAAGTTAGTGCTTTGAAGTGGACCATGTGTTTTAATGTATTAGTATTTTTTTTTCTTTCACTCTTTGTTACTGTAGAAAGGTTCGGTCAAAGAAATGGGTTTATATTTTGCTTTAAAGCATTAAGTTTAGCCCTACGTCCCAGCTGGCCTGAGCTCACTGGCCAGATCTGGCCCACAGCTGGACCTGGCCCTGCCCATCTGACTGTGGGGCAAAAAGGTTGGGCACCACTGTGCTATGCTAATAATTAAAAATAAGAGGAGGAGGCAGATATTAGGCAACACAGATACTATTATTTCTTCCCAGTCTTTACATTTATACACATGGCCAAAATGCCTACAGTGATCAAAAGGAATTCTTTGGCTTCTCCTTGATCACTTTCACAGCACTCTTTCACTTATACTGAACAGAGGCTGGTCAATTACTACAGAACAGACAAGACACAACACCCCTGTCTCTCTCTGCTTTTCCTGCCATAGATAGCTTTTTTCTTCTTTCTTTGTCTTGTTAGAAACAGAGGTGAGTCCACATTATAAACTTGGGATTTTGATTTCCTCCTCTCCAAAGTTCAATGAATGCTGCGGGGAGGGGCTCAGATTCAGAACTGAGGTAAAATCTTGGTTCCCATTAAAGTCAATGAGATTTCTGCCATTTGCTTCAATGGAATTGCACCCATGGTGCTTTTAGCATTGTGTACAAGAGAAAGGCTTTCAGGCTGGATTAATCAAAAGAGCCAGGCAGTGCCTAATTTATGGAAGTTCAGATCCCAGGTTCAGCTTATAAAATTCAGGGATGTTTGGACCCATATTTCTATTTAGGCTTATCTTTGATTATTGTCTGGCTCATGACAGATCTTTAATAATAAAGTCTATATTTCTTCTGGCAGGTTTATGGGCATATGCATTGCTTATGTATGGGAACCTCAGTCACTTTGCTCAGGCATATGAAATGCCTGAGAATACTCATCATATAATTACGCATGTGTTGAATTTCAAATACATAGCTCAGATTTGTAGTCACTCAATTGAACATTTTTGTTTAAATTCTAATTAGAATGAGTCAATGATAAACTTGGCTGTCTAAAGGCAACCACAAAAGTCCATAATTAGGCACCTAAACAAAGTTGCCTGACTGCTAGAGGTGGTGCGCATTTGAATTTAGTACGGTTGGCCAGTACTCAGGGTATCTGACAGTACAGGCATTTCTCACTTAGATGAAATGTAGATTCTGGAATAGCATAAAACTTAACATAGGACAGAATCAGTTCTGCTGAGTGTTACCAGAAAGCCATCTAGTAAGCAATAGGACCAATAATAATTTCCAGAATTGCACTCCTGTCATCATTAATGTAGTAGGATTGGAATGCTGTTCTAGTCATAATGATCTAAGGAATATACAGCAAACAAGTTATTTTTTTCATGATATCTTATTTTGGACCAGTTGTATAATCAAAAGATACTAGACAAGCTTTTGGGCCCAAAGTGCCATTCTTCAGACCTGGACACTAGGGCTGTGCGAAATTTTGCTAGCCGTTTCATTCCGACAGCGTTTCCACCAATTTTGAGGTCGAAACAGCAAAATTGGAATGAAACAAAGGCCATCAAAATAGCCTCGAAACAAAACGAAGCTGATCAAAATGTTTCAAAAGTCAAAACATTTTGACCATAGGCTGGGGATGGGAAGTTAGTCCAGCCGGGCTGACTTCCCATCCCCAGCGCATGATCCAGCAAGGGTGGGAGGCAGCCCAGCTGTCCCCCGTGTTACACTGCTCCGGGGATAGAAGGCAGCCCAGCTGGGATGCTTTTTCGTACCCCATGCTAGATCACACTGGGGGTGGAAGGCAGCCCAACTGGGCTGCTTTCCAGTCCCCCGTGTTACACCGTGCCTGGGGTGGAAGACAGCCTAGCTGGGCTGCTTCCCGGTCCCCCATGCTACATTGTGCTGGGGGTGGGCTGCTTCCCTGTCCCCGACTCTATATCACTCTGGGGACTGTGATGTAGTGTGGGGGGATAGGGTAGCAGCCCAGCTGGGCTGCCTTCCTCTCCTGGCATGATGTAGTGCTGGGGATGGTAAGTCAGCCCAGCTGGGCTGACTTCTCATCCCCAGTGAAACTCGAAACAGCATCGAAACAGCCTTTCTGTTTTGACGGAACAGAATGGAACAGCTGTTTCAACTCAAAATGAAATTCGATATGAAACACTGTTCCGTTGAGCTGTTGAAACTCAAGGTGAAATGGAACGGTGCCATTTCACACGGCCATACCAGACAAATTCCATGCCTGAAAGCTTGTGTAACATCACTTCCAACTATACCATTGGTTCAATTAAAGATACCATAGCAAAAAAAAAATCTTGCTTCCATCATCATTAATAACACAGCAATATGAGGGAGAGGGTGCACAGGCAGGTTCTTCTCCCATAATCAGAAGAAGAAGGAGGTGATTTTTCCTCTGTCTAAAATACAAGACATGGTTCAATATAAGCTTACTCAAGAAGTTCCACTGGGGAGCAATGTGTAAGCTTTTCCTAGCATCAAGGAAAGTCTCAGATTTTTACAGAATAATTATAACATTTATAGTTCCCTTAGTGAGGGTGAAAATTTTATTAAGCTTCATGTTTCAGAGAAAAACCTAACTCATCTGTTGACTGGAGGAGAAATTCCTTCTCCTGTTCATGGTTTAGTATTGTACAATCAGGTGTGCTATTAAGGTTTTGCATCTTTCTCTGAAACCTGTGGAATTGTCCGTTTTCAGAGCAAGGACAGAGAACTTAGAAAGACCCCCACTCTGTTCCAAACTGGTTCTTATTTAGTCATCTAAATTCAGAGAGAGATGAAAAGCAAAAATACCTTTGCTTTCTAATATGCTTTCTACTTTGCTGAATTCGGTGGGTGAGCAAATAGATTAATTCATTGTTTTGCTGTTATACCTGAAAAGATAAAAAGGTACTTTAAATAAAAGAGAACAAATCACAGGTAGCAATTAAAAGCTCTAAAGATCACAACTTCCCAAGTTTCTAACTGATCAAACATCTGTTCCTATTTTTGTTTTATAATTATACGTGAATGTATAGTTATTTCAAGTATCTTTAATTATCTAGCCAGCATTGTTGCTGAATGCATGAACTTCTTTATTCATTTTATTTGTAATACCTGCTACCTTCTCCTTATGCTATAGTAGGCAAGTATTGATCCTCTGGATCATGGTGTACAAATAAGAGGTGCCTGATGAATCTGCTTGTACAGAGTCCTGTGACCATCATATCAAGATCTTCGATGTGTATGCCTATGCAAGAGTATGGAGGACAGGAGACTGCCCAAGACCTACCCCCTTAAGACCTCTGACACAGAATCCAAAGGTCAGACTGAGCCCAGATGTTCCATGCCTTGATGGATTGTATGCTATACTATTTCAATAATTGAATTCTTTTCAACTTTACCACAAGGTATACAGATTATTGCATTGCTTTGTTGGATACTAGATGGTCCTGTCTGTCATGATTGCTGAAAATCCAAAAAGTGTGGGAAACAGCATTACCTACCTCAAATAGTAATATTAATCACTGAGACTATGGTAATATCACTGTTGAAACATACACAAATTATCAGGCCTTCATAGGCAGCAGATGATGTAGTAGGCAGCCTTGCCAAGAAATGTGGAGGGAATCCCAAAGCTTCAGTCATATACGGCCAAGCATTTGGCACCAATACAGCTAAAAAAACTTAAACAGGTGCTTAATCTTAAGTATGAACATAGCCTTGAGTAAGTACTTAAATGCCTTCTTGATGGCTTTCTGGAAAAGGGAAGGCAGAAGTCCCAAAGCATGCTTAAATTGAATCTTTAACTGCTGATTTACTTTCTTCCTGTCTGTTCTCTATGAGATGATTTTCCTAGTATTGCAGTAACAGTTTGCCTTGATTATCCAGGAGTCTATGAAGATTTAGGCCCCATTCAGGAAAAGCATAAGCTGAAGTTAACAGCTTTCAATAAACCACTATTTAAGCACATGCTTAATAAGGTCCATTGATTTCAAGATTTCTTAAGTACTTGTTGAATTAGGGCCTAATATCATTCTGCCTCACAAAGAGTAATAAGAACCTATAGTAGTTACTGACAAAGATAGATTTTAACCTCAACATTTGAATGCAAGAATCAGAATCTGGATCTAACTGGATCATAGAATCATAAAGTCATAGAAAATTAGCATTGGGAGGGACCTCATGAGGTCATCTAATCCAACCCCTTCTCAAAGCAATATCATCCCCAACTATATAATCTGATTCAAAGCTTTTTCTTAAAAACCACAAAGGATGGAGATTCCACAGCTTTTCTGGGTAGCCTGTTCCAGTGCTTCGCTACCCTACTAGTGAGAAAGTTTTTTGTAATATCTGACATAAACTTCCCCCGCTGTTACTTCAGAAACGTTGTGTAACCATTGCTTCTTGTCCAGTTCCCTCAGTCTCCAGTCTGTACTGGTACATGGGATTGATCCATCCTAAGTGAAAGACTTTGCACTCATCCTTATTGAACTTTGTGAAATTTCCTTTTGTCCATTCCTTGAATTTGTTTAGGTCTCTCTGAATCCTAGCCCTACCCTTTCAATGTCTACTATTCCACTCAGCTTGGTGTGATCTGCCAGCTTGCTGACAGTGCACTCCATCCCATCTTCCAGGTCGTTGATGAAGATATTGAACAAAACTAGCCTCAGGACCAGCCCTTGGGGCACTTCACTTGACACTGGCTGCCAACTAGACTTTGAGCTGTTGTGTGCATCCAGACTAGTGTGGATGTGCAGTATGTGGCACCACAGACCCATCTGTGGTGGTGTGCACTGCACACATTGCAGATGCAGGCCTTTTCCATGCGGCTAATTTGCAGTACAGGGTGGTAGGGAGAGTAGAGTTTTGGCCCTGGGAGATCCTGGGGTCAAAAAACCCTGCACTTAAAAAAAGAGGGGTGGCCTATGTGGTGGCAATACACGTCACTCAAAACTGGAGCCTGGTCAGCTGGAGCCAAACTCCACCTGCTGGTCAGGCTCCCTGATGCAGGATTGCCATGGCTGCAGCTCCCAGAGGCCCCCAGGATCCCAGGTAAGGTTGCTGGGGCCAGTACAGCTGCTGGTCCCAGCTTCCTCTACACTACCTGGGGTAAAATGCTATATGCCATAGCATGTGTGCCATGGGCATTCCTCAGGGACAAGTAGCATGTTCCCAGGAAAACACACGTTCCCACTTGTGGAGATGTGCCCATTGATTACTACTTCTTGAGCCTGATGAGCCAGCCTGTTTTCTATTGACCTTACAACACATTTATCCAACCCATACGTCCTTAGCTTGCTTGCTTGTGAGAATGTGGGAGACTGTATCAAAAGCCTTGTTGAAGTCAAGGTATATCACATCCACTGTTCTCCCTGCATCCACAGAGCCAGTCATCTTGTTATAGAAGGCAATCTGGTTGGTCAGGCATGACTTGCCCTTGATGAATCCATGCTGACTTTTCCTAATCACCTTCTTCTCCTCCAAGTGCTTTCAAAGGGAATCCTTGAGGACCTGATCCATGATTTTTCCAGGGACCAAGGTGAGACTGACTGGTCTGTAGTTCTCCGGATCCTCTGTCTTCCCTTTCTTAAAGATGAGCACAATATTTCCCCTTTTTCAATCATTTGGGACCTCTCCCAATCACCACGAGTTTTCAAAGATAATGGCCAGTGGCTCTGCAGCCACATCAGCCAACTCCCTCAGCACCCTTGGGCGCATTGCCATTGGCCCTGTGGATTTGTACACATCCATCTTTTCTAAATCTTTTATAATTCTAAATCCAGGGATTTTGTTTCATGTTTGATCAGTAAGGTGGAGATTTGTGTATTGCATGATCTTTCTCACTACAAGAAGATTCCACTCCCAGTACAATTACTTGGCATATTTCAAGACTGGAAGAACATTTTTTCACTTTAGCGAATCTCCCCAACTTGGGCTGTGAAAACAAATATCTGTCAAACTCTTCTTTAGAAGCATTTTGATTAAATTTGAATGAAATCTACCTGAAACTTCCTGTTACCCTGGAAGCTGATTGAAATGTGCGTCAAGTCTGACATCAAGTGGTCAGATGCATTCTGTTCCCAAAGGGATTATCATTAGAGTGATTTACCTCTATATTTTCAAAAATTGTCTTTCTTGCTTCCTACATGTTTTCTTCTTGCATTGGCAGTTCTGACCCCCATTGATACTCCAGTTTCCACCAAGGATATGGAATATGGAATATTACCTACAAAAAGACCTAGATCAGGAGAAAACAGAATCAGACCACAGTTTCAAGTTACAGTCTTGTTTTTGTTCTGAGACATACTTTTCCATATGAGAGGCTTGTGGCAAAACCATGATGGAACCCAAAACAATCAATTAATTTGAAACAGTCCATTAGATGTTACCCAATATAGCAGTATGATAGGCGACTGGATATGGGGAGGGCTGCAAAGGAATTTCAAGGTCTGATCAAACTAGAGTTTGTCAGTGACTTTGGCCAAATCACTTAACTTCTCTCTGCCCTTATTCCCTCAACTGTAACATGCAGATGAATCATTTTATTTACCTTCTTTATGGTGGACTTGTGAGACTTAATGAATTAGTATTTGTAGTGTGTTTGATAGGTTAAAAGCATTACGTTAGTGCTAAAAGTTTTCTTCTGATCGTTAAAAATCATCAGACACGTCATTACAGTGCATCAGAGCAGTCTCCACGCTTGTGTTCTGAAATCTGAATCATACCCAGAAAGGTTTTATTTTTTAATTAAACCAAGTTAATTTTTCTCACCAAATCTTACTGATTCTATTTTTTCACTAGTGCATGTATTCAGGGCTTAAGCATGGATGTTACCATTAAGTTCTTTCTGTTGATACTTTCTTTTTTGAGTATGGTTTAGAATGAGAACACAGGGAAGTAATGTGACATCCAAAACCTAACAGGGTAGACCTGTCTTTAATATATACTGTTTCTTT
>NW_005842590.1:966810-981996 GCF_000455745.1 Alligator sinensis
GCAATGGTAGTGACTAAACTGGAAAGAGGGAGGATTTGAATTTCTTATTGGCTACATTTTAAGCCATTGACTATCATTAGCTGCCCTCTGTGTCTGCTCCAATAGTTGTCATTAGCTCAAACGAGGAAGCTTGGTGTTTCAGTGACATTTATATTGTCAGAGGTAAGAGTCTGAAAAGGAACGTTTCAAATGTCTTAGAGCTATTGACATCAATGCATTGTTTCATCATCAAAATATGATCAAAATGCTATTTTCATAGCCATTAAGACTTGAAACTTTTCTTCTGATGGGAGCTTAGATTTGTAGCATAATTATGCAGCAACACTAAAGTCTGCAGTAATGAACCAATTCATAAAGCTGGATAATTGCATTGTAGATTCCTGGATATACTCATGGGCAGATCATTTCTAGATCCAGTTCATTTTCTAATAAAACACTTTTCTACAGAAAAGTGATGATTCATTAACATTATGAAGTGTTTCCAAAATGTATTATAGAAACATGCAGATTTTTATGACGTTTTATTTCTGGGGGAAAAGGATTTCAATAAGGTCAAAACATTCCACTTGAGTATTTTTAAATGATTTTTGTGTCTTGTTGGAAATTTAGTGCCCGTATGAAACCTTTCAATTTATTGAAATAAGTTAAATTTATCTGAAAAGCATATTATTATGAGTTTTGCTTCACAGGAAATGTCAATGAACTTATGTTCCAAAATGATGGGCAGCAGACAGACAGACACACGCCAGTGGTGAGGGTAATGGCAGGCAGACATGATTGCTCTGTAGTCATTGTTTCAAACATATTTATTTGATTATTACTTCAGGGTCCTAGTTCAGGAGATTTAGTTATGAATGAATTCAAGGTAAAAATGCACTTTAAAAATGTCCCTGTTTATGTCTAAAATAGGTTGTAGCCAACACGGCTACAACCTACACCCCTGAAACCTGTTTATGTCTAAAATTGTATATTAAAAATGTTGCTAAAGGTCACCCAACAAGGCTTTTTAAGCTGATATCGAATGTTCTTCTCACACTAATACTTTTCTACTTTAGAAAGTACACAGCACAGAAGGACATTCGAGGAAAGCATTTTTATAAAGCACACATTAGTGCAAGACTAATGGGTGCATTGAATCATGCCATAAAAGATAAACTCAGGGGGTAAATGGCAGAGTTTTGTGGCCAAAGCAGCATTTTGAGCTTTGAGGAGAACACTTGCTAGAATTCACAACTGGAGCGCTGTCGTACCTCATATTGAATACACAGTAATTTAGTAGAATCTGACCATTTTCGTGCTGAATGGAATATTCAGCATAAGTATATGGATTTTCAACACAGCAAATTACCCTCTTGTAAAAACATACTACATATGTTGGAGAGCTATATTTATCGTTCTTTATTTTAAAGTCACTCACAAATGGCTTGTTCTGCTCTGATTAGCTTATTAGTTAATGCTAGATCAGAAAGGCAGTTTTGGGGCATTGTCTGTCAACTTAGTGGAAATTAGCCCAGTGAATGCCTTCAATTGTCTTTGCTCAATAAACCGTATCTCTGCAGATGTTCAGTGGTTTAATATTTCTTTAGTTGTGAAGCATTTTTGCTTTTTCAACTGTCTAAAATGTGTGACATGTTAATAAACAGATGATTTTGTAAACAGCGAAAATGCAAGGGACAGGTTTGTTACTCAAAACACTGTGGCCTTGCATGTGACTATATCAGCAACAACTAGTGCTAAGATATATTTGTATACCCTCTAACCATAAGGTGAAAAGGTTGAAAGTGAAATTTCTATTGTTTGCTTCAAGAAAGGACAAGTTCCTGATCTTGAAGTCCAAGTAGTCGCTATTCACAAGAGCGATTCAGCTCAAGACAATGGGACTGCTCAGATAAGCTCCCCAGTACTCACTCCTCAATGCCCATTTCTATCTTGCTGCATAGGAATCATTTGCCAAAGGATTAGTGGAAGTTTGAAGGGCCACTGATAACCATTTTATTTTTTTTCACATTTATGGTGTGAGCATGTGTGCCTGTGCTATAAACAATATACAGTTATATAAAAACTGATTTCTCTGTACATCACTTCTCTAGTTTCTAGTCCGCATTTTAACTCCAGACTGTTGTGTGCCATTAGCAATTTCCCTTAGCTGGTCCATGCTTCAGTTTCTCCATCTATAAAATAAAGGAAAGGATATTTACCCACCTCATAAAACAGTGTGAGGCATAATTCATTCCTAATCAAAGAGAGCAAAACATTTTATTTGGCAGAAGCAAGGCCAGATCTACTGGTGCTCTAGTGTATGTATGACACATAAAGACATTCCTTTTGGCAACTAGTTTATTTTCAAGTTGTTTGGAAAGTCACCTGGAAACTTTTGAGCAAAATGGGGTTTTTCCTCTCAAAAATTTTTTGGATGGTTCAATGCAAAAAAATAGATACAGAAATTTAAAACCAGTTCTCACTAATGTTAGACACATCTGCTTAACCTAATCTTGTCATGTTAAAGGCACAAAACATCAGTCAATAGTGAGGGAAAATGTCATTATTATTTTTGAATAAAAGGAATTGTCTGTTTTGCAGGTCACATTTCTTAACACCATACACCATCCTATGCTCCTTGTGGTGAAAAAAGGATAACTCTGTAATAATACAGACAAAAATATTAAGTAGATGGTAATGTAACTAGCCATTGGGACAACATATGGTTTATGAAAATATAACATAGACATAGTTTGGTAGCAGAAAGCAAGCGAGCAATTACAGTAGCTCAGTATATTAAAAAAAAAGCTAGTGTATCTGATATGGCAATTACACTATCCATCAATCTTCAATAGTTTGTGAAGAATACAGTCTAAAATGCAATGAAGCTTTATAAGATTTGTGATTACATAGTGTAAAATACAACAACTGCAACAATTTTTAGATGCCTGCTGGCATTTACTTTTACCCAACACAGCTTGTTTTAATATGAAAACTTGATGTCCTCTATTTTAGCACTGAAATAGAAATTCATTCATAAAGTAAACAGAATAGAATATGGAATTTTCAAAATAATATTTTATGTGCTTACTAAGACAAATTGTTAGGAAAAATTAAAAAATACATAAAAGGTATTCTGATGTTCTGATACAATAATGACTAGTTCTTAAAATTATAATTCAATGCACCAAGGTTTTCATATCAATCTAGTTGTTTTTATATCACTGAATAGTATTGCTAAAAAAATAAATATATTATATATTATATATTGCATATATGTATGCGTGAGGAGAACTAATGACATCCAATGGCTAATAAATTGAGAGGTACTGAGTGTGAACTCTGGAAATCTAAACTAATAAGATAACAGAAATAAAACAAAAGCACTCCTGGTGTGCCAGTCCTTTCAGTCAGGAAGCATTGTTGGAAATCTGTATTGTATGCAACTCATGCAGTAGCTCCACAAAATGCCGTAACTTTCATGTACCTAAAAGTTATATTGATTTCAGTAGTAGCTCTTCATGCATGAATAGTGTGGAATCAAACCCTTTAAACTGAGCCCTAAATTAGTGTGCTTAATTTCTTTAATATTATCTTGTGGGACAGGACATTACTTCATACCTCCAATACCATATTTAATGTTAATGATTACATGTGTTCCATTTTGGTAACTGGTAGTATTTGTGAGTCATCACCATTTTGATTGCTTCATTTTGAGGGAATCACACATCGTATAACTAAACATTTAATAACTGAGAAATACCACATCAACTGTATTTCCAATAATCACCAGACAAAAAAATTAAAGGCTAATGCAACCCTTTCTTTTTTGAGATACCTGGAAGAAAGTTATATCTATCTATCTATCTATCTATCTATCTATAGATAGATAGATAGATATAATTTTTTTTTTCCCTGCAGTGAAAAAAAAATATTTTGTGAGGTTGATCTTCTGAAGTGTCCAGCAACATATAGTCTCAGGGAGTGAGAAATGAGGGATCCAGGGAGACTCTACAGGCATCTATGATGGTAGCTGCCCTTTTGTGTTACTCATGTGCCTTTCCACCTGATAGCTGAAGAGCCATTGGTTTGGTTCCACAATTGTTCTAAGATTTGTTGACACATTATTGAATGTATATGGTGAAATCTGTTAGGTCTTCACAAGAAGGAGCTGGCCAAGGTGATTGTGGGACCCCTGGAAAAACTCTTCCAAAACTTGTGGTGCTTGGGGGAGGTCCCTGAAGACTGAAGAGGGCCAATGTTATGCCCATCTTCAAGCAGGGGAGGAGAGAGGACCTTGGCAACTATAGACCAATTAGCCTAACTTCAATCCCAGGGAAAATCCTGGAAAAATTCATCAAGGGGTTTATGTATGGTACGCTCACTGAAGGTAGGATTCTGAATGACAGCCAGCATGGCTTTGTTGCAGGCAGGTCTTATCTTACCAATTTCATCTCCTTCTATGACCAGCTGTCTCACCACCTGGATAAGAGAGAGAAGGTCAACATGATATACCTAGACTTCCAAAAGGCCTTTGATCTGGTATCCCATGATGTTCTCATGGAAAAATTAGAAGATTGTGGGCTTAATAGCTCAACGGTTAGGTGGGTAGGAAACTGGCTGTGAGGTAGGACCCAGAGAATTCTTATGAATAGATTTGTATCATCCTGGTGAGAAGGGGCCAGTGGTGTCCCTCACGGGTCTGTGCTAGGTCCAGTGCTTTTCAACATCTTTATCACTGTGCCTGCCTCTGTTCTATTAGGCGCTCTTTTGCAGCCCTGGCCTGAACTAGTGATCTTTTCTGTCCAAGGCCTGGGGTTGGACCCCAAAGGCTACCCTGGCTGACGTCCAGGGTTCCCCTTATCTCCCCTGCCACGACTTTGAATGTAACCTCAGTGGAGGGGTTCCCCCTTGAGGTAACCTTCAGGGCCGTCACGCCGCGTGGCGGGCACTCACGGGGCTCCGACCTTCCCTACCCCCTGGCCATATGCCACCTTCGATCGTGAATATTCTGGATCCCTAGCACCCCTGGTTCTTCTTGGGCTCTACCCTGGTCTCTCCTGGCTATCCGGCCATGAGCCTCCAGTGACCTGGGCTCTCAGCTCAAATGTATGGGCATCGAGGCCCTCTGTCCCAGCCTCATCTATCCCTGGTCCCAGCTCCCTATCTTACCCACACTGTGACTCACTGTGCTCTCCCCACCACCATGATTGCTGGAGCAAAGTGGGAACCAGCGGGCCCAGAGTTCCCCTGAACCTATTGGCTGGTCCCACTCAGGGTTACTCCCTACAGTAGCTTCTCAGCTTCTTTCCCCTTCTCGCCCAGCCTCTCTGCTGGCTTGCCAAATGAACCTGCTGTTGGCTTCTCTGCTGATGCTGGCTCCATTGCTGGCTTCCCTGTCGATGCCTCTGCCGGTGCCTTCGCCGGCTCTTCTGCCGGCCTCTCTGCCAGTGCCTTTCCCAGCTCTCCTGCCGTCCTCTCTGCTGGTGCCTTCGCCGGCTGTCCTGCCGGCACCTCTGCCGGTGCCTTCGCCGGCCACACTGTCGGCTTTCCTGCTGGAGCCTTCACCGGCTTCGCTGCCGGCTCCGACGCTAGTGCCAGTTCTGCTGCTGGCTTCTCTCTCGGTGCTGGCTGCGCCCCCGCCTTCTCGGCCAGCTGGACGCTATGGTTGCACCCCTTGGGTTCTGGGCTTCCCTCCGGAGCCTCCATTTCCCCGCTCTCCTCCTGAGCCCTCAGGGCAGCCTTTTATCTCCGCCGGGTGGCATCTCTCGCTGATGTCACCTGGCCCCAGCTGGATATGGGCACAGCTGACGAACCGTGAGGGCGGTTTTGCCGCACGTGTTTCCCCCCTCCTTTCGGCCCCTGCAGGAGGTAAGTGGGGGCTTTCTTTTGTTTTGGCCTGGGGTCCTCCTGTAACCCCAGCTCCCCTGGGACAATCACTTATTTGGATGTAGAGATGAAGAGCTCACTGGCCAACTTCACAGATGACACCAAGCTATGGGGGAGCGTGATCACGCTTGAAGATAGGCTGCAGATATAGGTGGACCTGGACAGGCTGGAGAGTTGGGCAGGTCAGAACCAGATGAAGTTCAACACTGGGAAATGTAAAGTGCTCCATCTGGGGACAAACAATCCCCAACACACTTACAGGCTTGGTGGCATCAATTTGACTACCACCACAACTGAAAGGAACCTAGGGGAAATAATAGACCCTAGCATGAACCAGAGCCATTAGTGCGATGCTATAGCCAGCAGGGCAAAGAATACTCTGGCATGTATCAACCAATGCATCTCACGTAAAACTAAGCAAGTGATTCTTTCACTTTACTCGGCATTGGTGAGAACACAGCTGGAGTACTGCGTCCAGTTCAAAAAAAGAGGTCTATGCCAGCACAAAAAGTGACATAATGCACCAAGTTGCCTTAACCAAGCAACATCAAATGATGTAAGCTGTGGCTCACAGAAATTTATTCATCTCTGATTCAGTTAGTCTAAAAGATGCACCTCTACCTTGTGTTCTACCTGACTCTAGACAAATACAGTTACTTACCTCTCTATGCCTTAATCAGGTGCAACTCTCCACAAAGATAAAAATGCAAATAAAATTGTGCTATTTATTAGCAAAATTTAACCGGAACTCTTGAGTTTGTAAGGTCTTTGACCCTTGTCATCTCCAATTATGAGATCTTAGCATCTTTATATTACCCTTAAAGACTTATGGACAGATTTCACTTTCAGTTTCAAATATGTCATTCCAGATTTACTCCAGCCTCTGTCCTTTACCATCCACAATGCAGGACTTCACCAAGATGATATGGGATGTAAGCAGGATAGCCTTGGCCTTTTGGGATGTGATCCAGTTGGCAAGTACATTTGATCAGTGTCAAAGCCTAATACAATCCAATGAAGGCAATTAAAAGACCCTCACTATGTAAGACTCTTTATATATGTTGTAAACTCTCTTTACAGCATCCCTTTCTTTTACCACAGCTACCTAGATTTGTGCAGCTCTGTGTGTGACATTTTAGATACATTTTTAATAAAATAATTTGCATAATGTCATAAACTTTTCTTTATAGTCAATCAGTCCTGCCCAAAGCAGAGACAAGGGTTGAAACTGCACAGAACTTGGTAACTATGGCCATGTGGAGATGGAATGAGGGGAATGTGTGGACAACACTTTAAAGCAGGTTAAATGCTTTTGCACTGCTTTAATGGTGTCAGTGTTTGCACGCACGGGTGGCATATTGCACAGTAATTCCAGCCGCTGTAGCAGATTCAGCGGTGTAATGCACCTTAAATGACTTGGGGTGCAGCAGTTTGCTGCCCTACCCCTGCAGAGCGAAGCACCAGGCTCCATGCACAGTTCAGGGGAGGAAGTGCAGGAAGCCTGTACAGGCAGCCTGGCAGCACCCTGGGAAGGCAGGCTTTGCTCAGGCCAGTGATGACCCTGATCTTTTTTTTTCCCCCTGGAGTCTGCCTGAGCTGTGTGGGGGCCCGGGTCTTATCTCCATGGCTACAGTGCCCCTTGGGACCACCTGAGCCAAGTGCATGCAGGCAGGTGCTGCCTAGGGGGGGCCACCACTGCTGTGGATGGAAGCACTAGCTGCCCCCGCAGCCCAGGGAGCTCTTCGCCCATTGGCAGCTCACCTTCCCCTCCCCCACCACTGGAGAGGCAGGTAAGTTGGGTGTGTGCACGACACGGGGGTTTAAAGGACTCTAAATTGAAGCGGTGGGTTTAAAAACCCAGTGCTTCAATTTAGGACCCCATTTCATCTACACATGCCCTATGACCCTGGGGAAAATAGAGGGATGGTTAGGTTGGGGATGCCTTGGGTATAAAAGTGGAATGGCAAAATGAAGATTGAGTTTGTAAGATTGAATGGATGGATACTGCAGTTTCTGGGCCAGCAGAGAGATGGCCCAGACACCTAGGACTGCAATATCTAAGTGGCTGCTGTGAAAGGGTGACTGTGTAGGTGGTTAAGAGCAGGGGAAGTGGCTCCTGGTATTGGAAGGTTGGTGGTATGTCTGGAGTCTATGAAGGGTTGGTGGTTGGAATCCTTTCGGTGGGCAAGAGGTATGAGTTCTTTCTGATGAACAGGTACCTGGGGCAGTCTCTGGGGGTGAAGGACCTCATTAAGATAAGCTGAGTCAGTTGGAGAACTTTGGGGATGTTACTGTACTATTTTGTACTACTGTAATAGCTTGTCTTATTACCAGTTGACTTACCATTTTGAGTTGCTACCACTTCTGCCTGCCAATGGCATGCTTATCAATTGACTCTAGCATAGGGTGAACCAGAAGATGGGGAAGCTGAAGCTACCAATTAAGTACCTGGTGCAAGGCTCCTGAGGGGCCTCTAGGGGCCACAGACAGAATTACAGCTCCTATTTACATCTCAGCTCTGCCAGGACAGCCAAATGCCATTCTAGTCAGAGAAGCTGAATGTTATACATTATATATGTGGACAAAATTATGTATTCTGTATGCCAGGCATGTATTTCAGATATTGACTTTGATTACCGTGCCACTGAGAATAATATTTTCAAATGACTCTAAGAGTTCATGTAATCATTTGCATTCTGGACCTATTTTTAATTCAGCAAGAAATATTATAGTCCAAGATGTTCTGAACCAACTTTGCTTTCTGCCCTCCCCATTCATATACATCAAATTCCAGCTTCAATATCAAATTTGCAATTAAAAAAAGTATTATAATAAACACAAACAACTGTTAATTACTTATATTTCTAAGTACACTTAGATTACATTTCAAAATTACTATAATGAATAGGCTGTCCAACACTGTATGACATTTATAGTAACTGACTTAATTAAGTAATATCAAAAGCAAATTGATGTCTCATGTTCTTAATCCTCCTGCTGACAATTTGCTTTATTTTATGAAAATACAAAATGAAATGATATTGCTTGCTAACTTCCTAAAGTGACTAGTGAAGCTAGAAAATGGATTTTGGTTGGCTTTGTTAGGCAAGAGCCTAAACTGCATCTGAAGGACACTGGTGAATATATGAACATGAAGGGGGTAAAGCAGGAGGGACAACTGCTGAGTGGCTCTAAGCCAGCATTGCATTGTTCCCTCCTCCTTCCTTAACCGTTAAGTCGTTATGAATTCCAGCACAGATAAGAAAAAAATCAGATGGGCTCTTATTGCAGCTGTGGATCTCCACAATACAGGGTCCCCTCAGAACAATCCACTAGAAGAGCTCTATTAAACTCAAGGGAGTGCCTACACAGAGGCAGGGGTCTAAGTGTCCAGCAACCTGACATTGCCTTGGAACCTCTTCCCAGTGCCGACACTGAGCAAGGTACTTTACCCTTCTGTGCTTTATTTTCCCAATGATAATGGAAGATGACTTGCAAAGCATTTTGGTATCTTTAGACTATATGTAACTATTGATAAGTGCTTATTATTATTGTATTTGGTACCATTCCTGCCTTATGTAAATCATGTATTTGATTCAGGACCTTATATTTATCCCCTTGTGCCCTATTCTTCTTTCATGTTCCTCAAATTTTCCTGTCATGTTGCTTAATATTTTTACCAACTATTAGAGCTTCTTTGAAGGTATACATCGTATGATTGTGCTATTATTGTGTTTACAGAGAGAGAAAGCGAGAGAGACAGAGGCAGAGAGACAAAGAGCTGATAGTTTCCTAATTTCTAATTCTAACTACTCCATACATTTTTTTTTCAATTTAGAAAAATCAGTGAAGACCTACATCTTGCTATGTCACCTTTCAGCTATACAGACTTGAAGAGTGAAACTGTGGGCACATCTACATGTGCATTAATGCACTTTTCCTAATGCGCATTAAATTTAGTACCTCCAATGTGAGGTACTAAACGAATGTGCAATAGACTGCCTTAATGCACAGTACCTAAAGCACATGTTTTTAAAGTGATGCTTAATACACATAGTCTATTTTACTGTGCATTAGTGTAATTGTACAGTTTTTTTACATGACACTTTAATGCACAGTAAAATAGGCTACTGCACATTAAAGCACACATGCAGACATGACCTGTAATATAGATGACTGACAAAATTGGAAAATAAGAACCATGATTTTATCCCTGCAGAGGCTGCCCAGGTCTTGGATCCAGATGTTCTGGAGTGCCTCACATCTGCTTACTTGTCCCAGAGCAGGTGTATCAGAGACAAGGCACAGACTGGGTGCATTTACATGTGCCATTAAAGTGACGTGATAAACTCCAGTGCAGTTTGCACCAGAGTCAGCCACTCCCAGGCATAGCATCTGTAAGTGCTCTTGGGGCTACAGCAGTTTGAGCCAGGGTGGAGCAGCTCTGGGCTGGCAGGGTGGGTTGCGGGGGTCAGCCCCAGGCTCTGGGTGGTGGCGTCAGGCAGTGGAGAGGCTGGCTGGGGCATGAGGGTGCTACACTGTTGGGCTAGCCAGCAGTGCACTTTAAGACCCTTGTGCCTGCCCCAGTCAGTACCTGTCACAATCTACACGTGCTTCAGTGCACATAATTACTTCATCGTAGGATAGTACTGTCCATGATAGTACTATTTTACAGTGGAGTTAATTGATTTAACTGCACCCTAATACTGGTGCACATGTAGATGGTGACACTTTACTACAGAGCTAATTAGTCAACTCTGCAGTAAAGCGCACATGTAAATGCATGCACTGGATGAAACTTGATATTTATGAACAATGTGGACTTTGGGCCTAATTATGGTTCTCTTGGATCAGTGGAATTCCCACCACTGACTTAAGTAGGAATAAGTTCAGGCCCAGGTTTTATTTTTGACAAACAAATATATATTCTCATATTAATATTCCTTTTTTTGTTTTGTTTTAGTAGGGCTGGAGTTACCATAGTCCTCCTTTGAAAGGCAGCTGACCTTCACTTTTCTTATGTTCCTTGTTTTGGGTTTGGGATATATAATTCATATAGCAATCAATTAACACATAGAACTACCCAAGACAACAGGAAATATTTCTTATAAATCAATGCCTGCTAAATTGCTATAACAATTAATAAAGTGGTCAGTTTATAAGCAGAAATCTGTAGACAGCTCATGCTCTGAATCACCCTATGCTAAGGGATTAAGTGTCTATACTGCTTCTTATGTACAAGTGTTTATTCATGGGTTGATCTCTTCCAGTCTATATGAAAAAGTGCTGTTTTGCAATTCCTCTCAAGATGGGGTCTCTAGAGACTTTAGAAGGTTGAACTTGGGACAGGAAGGCAGGGAGACTGACTGTTTGCTGCAACTCCATCTTAGATTCATAGATTGTAAGGGGCTGGAAGGGACCTCATAAGATCATCGGGCCCAGTCCCCTGCACCAAGCAGGAAAGCTAACTGGGGGTCAGGTGACCCCAGCAAGGTGACTGTCTAGTCTCCTCTTGAAGATTTCTAGGTTAGGTGATAGCATCACCTCTGGAGGGAGTTTATTCCACAGTCTGGACACCCTGACCATGAAGAAGTTTTCCTAATGTTGAGCCTGAGACGGTCTTCCAGGAGTTTGTGGCCATTACTCCTGGTTTACCCCAAGGGTGCCCTGGTGAACAGTTGTTCAATGAGCCCTTGATGTATTCCCCTGATGTAGCAGTAAGCTGCTACCAAGTCCCCCAAATTTGCAGTGCGGGGGCAAAATTAGACCCCTGGATATCCAGGAGTCAAAAAAATACTCTGGGCAAAAAAAGTGGGGCAGGGCACAGTCCAGGACCATGCTGCCCTGCCTGCCATCGGGGGTCTGAGGGAGCAGACAGGGGCTGGGGCTGGGAGGAGCAGCCATTGGGGGATGTGGGGGTGCAAGCGGGAGGTGGGGCCAGGCAGGGCAGGCATTGGGGGGGTTGCAGGAGTTGACTGCGGACAGGGCTGGGTGGGGCACTCAGGGTGTGTGGGGGTGCAAGTGGGGGATGGGTTCAGGTGGGGCAGCCATTGGAGAGTCTGGGGGTGCAAGCAGGGGGTGGGGCCAGGCAGGGCAGCCATCAGGGGGGTGCTGCAGAAGCCGGCATGGGATGGGGTTGGGCAGAGCAGCAATCTGAGGGGCTGGGGGAGCAACTAGGGGTGGAGCATATGAGCCCTGCCAGGGGATGGTGGTAGCCCCTGCGGGAGCCATGTGACTCCTGCTGGGGGGCTGTAGCTCTGTAGGGGGAAAGTCTGTGAGCTGTGCAGGGGAGCTGTGCCCTGCAGGGTACAGGGGGCAGGGGACCCATCCCTCCCAAGCAGCCCTCACCCCAACAGTCCCCCCATGATCCACCCACACCTAGCCACATACCCCATGACCGCCCCACATTCCTCCATAGCCACCCGCATCCCCCCACCTCTCATCCCACCCCAGTCCTGCAAGCCCACATCCCCCTAGCACACACCCAACATGTCCAGCTGCCAGACAGGATGAGATCTGTTGCTGGAGCTGTAGCTGCAGGGGCAGCTGTCCCCATGTCCTGGTTAGTGAAGGGGTAACAGGGAGCTCTAATTGCTCCATGGTAAGATAACCAAAGGCAAACAGTAAAACATATAGGTATTTAGAATTCATTTTATTATGATGATAGAGACACTGGTAGGCTTCCAAATTGCTTTAGTGCTGTAGATATATCAATAAAACATTACCCAACTGATCGCTGTCTCTCAGTCTCTCTCTCTCTATATATAGTAGTCTTTTGTTTTAATTGTGGAAGAACATGTATTTTAGGGTATTTTACAGAGTGACTTTGGGATTTGTTTATCAGGGATCTTTCAGTTTTCCAATAGGGAACACCAGAATTCCTGCTAGGGAGGCAAGTGGCAAGACTCAGGCAGAGGAGCCTGCTCAGAGCTGGCACCTTGGACCCAGCTGGAGGTGGCTAAACTCCTGGCCAGTTGGGGCCAGGAGGACCTGCTTTGATAGTTCAAAGCATGCCACCATACCTGAAACATCTTCTGGGCGACAGCTGCTCAGATGGCTGGGCAGGGGCACATATGGCAGTACTGCTGCACAGAGGTCAACTCTGTAGCCACAACTCACTGGCAGCTGGCCCAGAGCGGCAGATGCATCTACTGGCTGTGCAGTCCCCATCTGGGTCTGGCAGGTGCGCAGCAGGTCACAGCCAGGCAGAAGTCCCCACTGCCAGACTGGTGCAGTGGGTAAAGGATGCAGGGAACTCTCAGGGCTGCTTCAGCAGTCCAGCTGGCACAAGGGGTAGTGTCCCCAGGTACCAATTGGATGGGCCCCAGTAGCTCCTGAGATTAAGTAGCCCTGAGCTACTTGCAAGGGCAGCTTTTTGTACTGATGAGGATAGGACAGGACAGCTTTTTACACTGCTGCGGTCAGCACAGGTGCAGATCCTGGCTGCATATCCGGGAGGAGCCAGGCAGGATTATTTTGCCCCAAGTGGCACAACTTGCACCACACCAAAGTGCATGTCTGGGCACGTGTACTAAGGCAAAAAGCCCTGGCTCAAATTTGCACTGCTTCTATTTGAGCTGCTGCAAGCACGTGCGTGCATGTGTGGATGCATCCGTTGAGGGCTACCATGAATAAGGCACCCCAGTTTCTGTACACAATGGCACACAAGGAAATAATAACATCTCATATCACATTCCAATCCCAAATGACCAAATGCCCATTTACAGCTTAGTCAAATTTTGACATGAGTCTGGAGAAGGGCTCAAGGTCCAACTCATACCTCTAGACAGATAGCAAGAAACCTTAACTACTCTGCCACTAGGTCCCTTGTCAGAGGCCACTTCTCTATTGTTTCTATTCCAAAAATGTGAACATTTTAAAATGTGTAAAACCATAGTGTAGTTCTTTTAAAAGCATTTCTAAAAGTCACAACTCCAAATTCAGTTCCTACTAGTAGTGACTTTATTTCAGATTTCCACTGATGTAAAAGCACCTTTGGTCCAGTCTTCTACCCATTGTCCTTTAAGCTGCTCTTGGATTTCAAGACTATTTGTCTGTCTCCCTAGAGGAATCTAATGTCTTGGATTCTTGGTCACCCCCTGACAATTTTATTTCAGCACTTAGCAGGCAATTATGGGTTCATCCAGAGTTACAGATTTTTTTAGAAGAATTCAGCAAATGTTCTTTGGACTCAGCAAAGTGAAGTAGCAATATGCTGCTTGTAGTTCTAACCTACTTTCATTCTTGCTTTTCCATTTTCCTCCAATAATATCTGCACATACTACAAAAATATGCATGCCACATAAATATACATCTGAAATTAAAAACTAATTTGCTTTGTCTATATCCCTCTCCTCTTGTGTTCTCTTTCCATGAGTATTCTAACAAAGAAATTCCCAGTAGGGGTAATTATGGAAACAGCACATTTTAGGCATTTAGCACACAAAACTGAACTGTTTTAACTATACAAATATAATTAAAACAGTTCAACATCCCCTCTAGTGTATATGCAGCTATGCCACCACCAATGTGCTTACATTGATATGGCTCAATCTTCTTGCAGAAATAAGGCCTGGGTATATGAACAAGTTACTGTTAGGCCAGGGCTTAGTTGTTTGTCAGCCCTTCTGTGCTAACTGCCTCTTACCCTGAAGGTTTCATTTACCATAGATTAGGTTTCGTATACCAAGTTGTCACAACACAGTGATTTTTTGTGCCTCGGCACTATGGAATTTCCTGGCCACATGAGAGCTCCTTTGCACGGCAGAGTGTTCTGCTGCAATTAAGAGCCTGCGTGCAGGAGAGTTCCCGCCAATTTGCAGTTTCCTTTGCAGGATGCATTTCTTCTTTGCAGCACAGAAATGCACGGTGCAAAGAGTTCCCACTATTCGGATGCAAATTTGTGCCCCGCTATTGGCCAGTGCTAAATTATTCACACGTGGCGGCTAGTAATTGGCTCGCTGGCCGTTTAAAATTCCGCGCGACTTCCGCCCAAGTCGAAGAGCTTTGAGCACGCTGCAGAGTGCCTCTGAAGTTATCTGACTTGCGGCTGCCGATCGATAGACTGATCACCTATCAATCTTTCTTCCCATCACCGAGCGCAATCCCGACGTACCCCTTTCCCCGCCGGCTTTGAATTGCGGACAGATTAACTGGCTTGGGCCCCCGCCAGCTGGAACAACTCGCGTGGTTGTTCCGACGACCGGACCACCTGCGTCGTGATTGCAAGCGGCGTGAGTAAAGTTTTTTACAACCAATAAGTTGTGTCTGCCTCTCCATTCACCAGCCCACCCTGACGTACGAGCGTAACTCGAGTTG
>NW_005842590.1:988127-995802 GCF_000455745.1 Alligator sinensis
GAATTGCGGACGGATTAACTGGCTTGGGCCCCGCCAGCTGGAACAACTCGTGTGGTTGTTCCGATGACTGGACCACCTGCGTCGTGATTGCAAGCGGCGTGAGTAAAGTTTTTTACAACCAATAAGTTGTGTCTGCCTCTCCATTCACCAGCCCGCCCTGACGTACGAGCGTAACTCGAGTCAGCCCTGGCCTTCCGAGACACAAGTAAGAGTGTGATTATACTAGTAGAGCTACATCAAGATTAGGGATTATACTGATATAATTGCATAAAAAGTAAAAAAATTCACACTACTATACCAGGATAAAACATATGCATAGACCAGGCCTTAAGAAAACTGTGACCTTGTAAATTGAGTCTATTCACATAAAAAATGTGATTCATAGAGTCATGCTTATACATACTTAAAAATAAAATATCATGTGACCTTTTTGTCCAAGCAAAGCTTAATCAGCATACCATGACTTTTGAATGTTGAGTTTCTACAAATAACGGTAGATTGCAAATGTTAGAATTACTCCTCAAAATTGCTCCTTGAATAACTTAAAATAATGTACATTTTAAAAAATTGCAAGTTACTTGTAGGTAAATTGTAAGCTATAAAAAAGATGTAAAAAGGTAAAGCTAGCAGATCAAATTCTATAACAGAATTGCTATGGAGTGTCCCTGAACACAGTAATAATTACTAGAGGTGTTATGTTTCTTAGTGTTGAATGAAAATCAGAATTTCTATCCCGCGGGAAATTCCAATATATCAATATTTGGTTTTATCCAGAATTAGGATAAAAAGTCAAAAGATTTTTTGCAAAATGAGAAGTTATAAAATAGTTCAAATAGGAAATGTCAAAACATTTAATTTTTTGGTTGAAATGAAATATTTTGACATACTTCAATCAGAATATTTCATTGTGGTACATTGAACTGAACCCAATATTATCTTTTGAGTCTGCTTGAAATTAGATTGCATCCACCTGTGGTGCTCTCAAGATTGTTACTATCTCATGACTAGATCGACCAGAAGCTGTGCCTGAGGTGTCAGTCATATCCAGTCTTCCTGGTCTCAAGAACCTCACCAAGTTATGCTGTTTGAGAGAAGGTATTAGTGAGTGGCGCAGCCTGTTGCAAACTATGGTGAACTGAATTAACTCTGTTACTTACTGTTTTGCTGCCTTCAGTTATCTGTTACCTTCTTCGTTCCCTCTTCCTTCTAAAATTATGAATTTGTTCCTGCAAACATTATGCTATGACTTGAACTTTTCTTGTGTTTTTATGAGCTTCGCTTTTTATTTCATTTTTACTGTACTCAGTAATTCTCCAAATGAAATCAATTCTTTATTGTCAGAATTTTTTCTTTTTCTCATGTTATTTTGAAGTTCACTTTTGGAGGTAATGTCTATGCTCCCAACTGGTAAAAACACAGAGTTTCTGACTGTGCGCTGAGACACTGACTTATGGATAAATACAAGATGTGTTCCTATCTCCTTCTGGGAGGGGTTAACCACAGAAGAATGTTTGTTCTATCACTTTACAGCAGCAATTTTCTTGGCATGATCTAATTAAGATCTTGCAAACTCAGAGTATTGTTTGCAGTTTGCCTCGTTTGCTTATATAGGCATAAATATTTTAGAAACGAAAAACCTTTTCCTCAACCAAATAATTATGTGGCCTCCCCTCTGCCATTGTGTCTGATCATAAAATAGTAGGGCGGGAAGACAGACACTTCAGGAGGCTATGTACTCTATCCCCTAAGGCAGAATCTACTATGCCTCGATCAAGTGTACCTAAAAGGCATTTAATGTCACAATCTTCAGTATATTTTCCCCTCAACACCCTGTGGAGGAAAGGAATTCATACTATTCCATTTATCAACGAACTACCTAAGAACGAGGTCCAAAGAAGGGCTTAAGCCCTTCCTAGAGTATAGCTGTGGACTGTCCCCAGCACATCTGGCCTGAGCATTCCCATCCACAATATAAACGTGGAATAGTACTTGGGAAGCTACTCTGGGTGTGTCCGACTGCAGTCTCCTTCAAGACCTTGGTCTCTGTAGTGTTAAAAGGGCCTGCTTAATGTGCTCCTCGAGTTGCTTTATCGGTACATTTCCAGATATGGTATGCATGGGTAACTGGTGCCTCCTGAGACTGGGGGGGCACAGTTTGTGGGTGTTGGCAACAGAGTGATGAGCTGTGACCGCCTGCAGAAGCTGGGGGTGGCGTCAGTGGCGGGGTGGCGAGTAGAAACTGCTTGCAGAAGCCAGCGGTGGCATTGGTGGTGGTGGGGTGGCAAGCAGTGGAAAGCAGTGCCCCCCCACAGAAGCCAGTGGCAGTGGTGGCAGGGTGGCAAGTGGCAACCGGCCAAAAAAGCCAACAGCGGCCAATCTCGGGGGGGGGCACATGCCCCCCCTACTAGTCGCCTATGGTGGTGTATGAAAACTGAAGTGGACAAACAGGGTGTGCTTAGGAATGTCCCTGCTGTCCCACCACACCCAACTTTTAGGCACGTGGCTCCCAACGTAGAATTCAAAGCCCAGAGTTAGGTGCCTATGCATCCTATAGTGTACACGGGTAAAAATAGGCTTCTTAGAAGGATGATTGAAAGCCTGGGTTCTAAGCAGGGAGCTGCCTACAGCTAGGCAAAAGACTGTAAGCATAGGACTTGAATTCCTTCTTCATGTCTGAGCTCAGGCATCTGACTCAGAGTTGCAAGGGAGATGCCTCCATACACTCAGGACCCAGAGCCCAGAACTCATCCTTAAACAGAGACACCAAGCAGAGTTGTTCTAAGATGCAGCAACAGGAGGTGGCATTACCATCTACCTTTTATACTATATTACCCCAGTATTCCCCCAGAAAATAGGAAACAATCACAGAAGTCAGTGTAGAAGAGCTGCAACTAGAACCCAAGCACTAGACTAGTCTCCTAATGCAGTATCCACACTTACTTAGAACTATTTTACTCTTGTGCATCTCCACTGGAGCAGATCACCTGCTGTGTTAGGACAGTCTTTTAATTCAGAGGTTAAAGTGGCTGTCTAAAGGCATGTGTAGATGAAACAGAGGCCCTAAATTGAAGCGGTGGGTTTTAAAACACACCGCTTCAATTTAGGGCTGATTAAACCCACATGTCATGCACACACCCCACTGACTTACCTGCCTCTCTGGCAGGGAGGGGAGGGCAGGCAGAGTGGTCCCTGGGCTGTGGGTGGGGCTAGGGCTTCCCCTGCAGCAGTGGCAGCTCCCCCAGGGGGCACCTGCCTGCAAGCACCTGGCTCGGGTGGTCCCGGGGAGCACTGCAGCCGCCGAGGGAAGCACCGGGCCCCCACATAGCTCAGGCAGGCACGCTCCAGGAGGGGGGAAAAAAGATCAGGCTTGCCGCTTTTCTTGGGCAGAGCCTGCTTTCTTGGGATGCTGCCAGGCTGCCTGCAGGGCTTCCTGCAGAGCCATGGAGCTGCACGGAGCCCAGTGCTTCACTCTGTGGCTGTAGGGGTCACGAAGGAGTTTTGGTTTGCTGTGCCCCAAGTCATTTAAGGCACATTACACTGTCAAATTTCCTACAGCGGCTGGAATTAATGTGCAATATGCCACTGAGGCGTGCAAACACTGACACCATTAAAGTAGTACAAAAGCATTTAGCCTGCTTTGAAGTGTAATGCACACACACCTCTTGTTTCATCTATACACAGCCTAAGAGAATAAATATGGGATTAGGCTTCCAGGAATACTGCAGAAAGTGAGGCAGAGGGCATAAAGGAAAGGTGGTTACATATCATTATTCCCCCACTGAGCAGTTATCTCTAGCTCTTCTATGGATCCCATGTAAGAGCTTAGGTTCATATAAAAAGGGTCCATGGCCAGCAACAGAGAAAGGAGGCAGAGAGATCAGTGGGCATGTCTCTTGGAGAGCATCCAATTCTACTGAGAATTAACTGCCTTTACACACCAAGGGTAGGGCATGGCTTTCATCTTAGTTTGTAAGCTCTGTGGGGAAAAAAAGTGGTCTCTGTTACGTGTTTACTGAGCGCTTAGCACACTGGGGCCTGGTCTATAGGTGTCTTCAGAATACATAGGGTAAGGGATAATAATATGCATTTTGGGTAGGTAGGGAGAATTCAAGGCCTACACAGTAGATGTGGAAGTTACAGTTCCTGTGCTGTGACAGCCCTATGAAGTCTTTACAAAGGCTGCATGGCTGTGGAGATCTCTGTGCAGTCATTGATGAGGCTTTACTTTGAAAGGTAAACCTTCTGTTTCTAACAATGTTTTTAGCATTTCCTAGCTGTAGGAAGCCCTGGGGGACCCACTCCCCTCATTATCAATCAAGCTAGAATGTTGCCTACCAGCCTCTACATCAGGATGTATAATGCAATACAGAGCACTGATGCAAGATTGTAAAATCTGGTTGATGTTTTATTGGCTCTCAGAAAAATGGTTTTGTGTGTGAAATCAGAGAATGAAATACACTGACGGCTGTTAAAAATGATTTAAAACTCAAGTGCCACGAGGCTGGCCATTGATACCACACACAGTGGGCACTTACAGGACTAATACATTTGGGAAAATAGATTTACTATCTGCACTTGGCAGTCTCGAGACTATAGGTGACTCTTTTGATGCTGAATCAAAACTAGGAAGTTTTATTTCAGTTGGCTTGAACTACACACAGTAGCAGGAAATAGTTCCTTTTGCTGGTGAATGAACACCTCCTCATCCTGACCTAGCCAGACTTGAAAATACAAACCTGAAGAGTCTAACTGAAGCAATGGATGGCCTCTAACTCCATAAATCCCTCTGTATATGTGAAGCCTTCTTTTGATTAAAAAAAAAAAAAAACTATTTAGGCCTGGTGACATAAAAAAAAATGTATTAATGAACAATTATCCAGTGAGAAATGCCAGTGTTTGCAATGAATGTTATTCACAAGGGGATTATTCAGGCAGCTCTAGTTTTATTACTTTTCAACTTTAGCACTTCAGACCCAATCTAATTACAGAAGACTGTAGATTTTTTTCCTGCTTTGCCTGCATGTCATCAGTAGAATTGTTAATTAACATCCACTTACAGAATCGTTACCTGGAGGTGTGGAGATGTGTCTGCCTCAAAATTTTCACAGTACATTACAATGGGCTTGGGTTAGTGGTCCTGAAGGGTGAGTTAATGGTTATGAAGAAGCTGTTCTGACTTTCTGATCCATGGGTAAATTTGTAGAGTCAGCATGCCAGATTCTCACTTAGACTAAGGGTATTTTATGCTGCCCTGAGAAAGGCATGCAGAATAGAAATGACCATTTCTATTAGCTGTACTCCCCAAACCACATGACATTTTAAGGCTAGGTAGAACACTAGCAAAGCGCTGACACAGTAGTATATTGCCTTATTCTACTTCCCCAAAATTTAAACTCATAATTGGATTATTCCAATATGAGCTCTCAGATTTATTTTTCAAACAAACCCTTGTTAGAGA
The DNA here is from genome assembly GCF_000455745.1 of Alligator sinensis. Lineage (NCBI taxonomy): Eukaryota > Metazoa > Chordata > Crocodylia > Alligatoridae > Alligator > Alligator sinensis. The sequence goes on from NW_005842590.1 coordinate 993,586, forward strand.
TAAAAAGATTGCTTTATAGCTGACTGATTTGAATTTAACTATTACAGTCACCTTTGCTGGGTATAATGTTGCTAGAAATATTTTTCTGTAATTAATCAATTAGGTTACAGTGATTATGAAAGTCTTAAGATATGTTAGTATTTTAAGAGCATATTATTTATGCATTTATTTATTTATTTGATTTATATGCAAGCCTTCCCAACAAAGGCTCAGGTTGGCTTACAATAGAAGAACAGAATAACTTTTAAAACACGAAAAATACTTATAGAAGAAAACAAAGCAGAACCCTATTAATAATATCCCAGGCTAGCTTTGTTTGCTAAATGCCTGCCCAAATAACAGACAATCCCACTTTATTTTTTTTCTCCACATTACTTCATTAGATGCAGTGTTGGAAGTAAATTTAAAAAAATAGACTATTTAAAAAAATCAAAGCAGTTTTCATACTCAAAAGGTTTGTGGTTGGTAAAATAATGCAACCGATCATATTGCATTCTACCCTATTATTCTCAGTATTTGGACCAAAAGACAGATCCAAAACTTGCTAATGTGCTCAGCAAGTCTGCATTCTTATCCAGACTTTATAATGCAAGATTCTAGACTAACACCCATTCAGGATCTAGATCTACTCTTGGAGGCAAAATCCAGAGCTGAGAAAATAGTATCAACAATCTTTTATAGGATTCGTTGTAAAACAGAGTCGGTATCTTTTATAATTGTCTTCCAAAAATATTTTGGCAAATGATATTTCAGGTACAATGATCATGGAAACAGTGGAATCTAACCAAGTATTAAAGATTATTTACAGTAGTCAATTTTGAAATCATAAGTGTGAATTTTTACATCGATAGCCTGATCTCAAAATTCTGCTCCTCGACTTGCAGAATGTGTCTGTGCAGAGATATAAGAATTCCATTAAATCTCTCTGGACTATGAATGTGGGAACATAGATAAGGTTTCATGAGCCTGCTGTTCCACTATCCACAGCAGAGGAATGAGCCCAGGCTCTGTACAAGCTGTGTCAGTCAGCACAGCTGAATCTGCAAGGATTCAAGGATAAGATCCTTAATTTGACACTAGTGCAAGCCAATAGCAGACCCTCTCCTTCCCCTGGTTTCCTGCCACTAAAGCATTGATTCTCAACCAGGGTGCCAGGGCACTTGGGAGTGCCTCAAGATCCCTTGAAGGGCATGGCAGGAAGTGTGAGGAGATAAGCATATAAGGGCAGGCTCAATCTTTTCCTGCCTAACTGCTCCCCCACCCCCACTGCCTGCTCCTCTGCAAGGAGATAAGCCCTGTAATGAATTAGTTTTCAAAATAAGGTGCTGCTCAGTTCACAGAAATTATGGAGTGGTGCCTCAAGTCTGACGAGGGGTGCCTCGAGTCTAAAGAGATTGAGAACCAGTGCACTAGAGCAAGTGGGAATTGAGGAAGTGATGCCTCAAGAGAGATCTCACGAAGTCTCCTGGGCTACCTTTGGTTCATAGACAGGATCTACCTGCCCATCCAAGTACAGAAGTATATAGTATAACCAATCAAAATGGCTCAAGCATTGAATATCAAATGCTTGCTCACAAACAAGCCACAGACTAAAATTTATTTGCTGTGATTTTTTTTCCCTGCAAATATGTTTAAATAACAAACAGTTGGTAAGCAAGGAAAAAGGGGTAAAATTAATAGGAGGCATGTTTGTGTTATGAATGATTAAGTCTTACCATACAAATCTTCAGATCACATTTTGGAGATCTTTCTCAATTCTAACAGACCCAAGCAATTCTGGAAGCTATACTCCCACATCATACAAATGTATTATTTCAGCAGCAGACTTGTGTGCTGCTGAGAAAATAGCTGTTAAGAAATAATATAACTGCCATTGCAGATCCCTAAAGGGGATTGCTTCTCCCACTGGCTATTATCTAAATTGGATGTTTTCTGGAAAGACTAGCTGAATAAATAGAGTAGTGCTAGCAGTGCCAGTACTGTAGTGCTGAAGTTTTAAAGTAGCATTATGATCTTATTTATAGTATTTTTTGCAGGTGGAACTCCCCCAGGTTCAGTGGATATACTCTGGATTTGCATATAATCCCTGGGGCCTAAAGCTCTAGAAAAGTAAGGAGCGCTCTGCTCCCTTTTGTGGGCAAACAGGCAAAATTAGACCTACCTCAGCTTCATCAGCTACTTACCCAGCACACCAGATGGAGGGAGACTCCAGAAGGG
>NW_005842590.1:995833-1017531 GCF_000455745.1 Alligator sinensis
ACATCTGTTGCTGAACACAAAAGTACCACTACAGAGAGGGCTTCATTTGTAGAAACTTGCTACTCAGGGTTTTCCCAATGACTCTTTGGGAGTCACCAAAATAGAACAAAATTTTACAAGTGGTAGGTTAGTGCCACTTACTGTGGAGATGATGAAAAGGCTCTTAGTTCATTGTAAGACCTGCATCCTTAGTGGTGAGAATTCTGTGATACGAATTATTATACTAAAATGTATAATAAATCTGAGAAACTAGTGGTAAGAATTCTGCTCAACAGTCCTATATGTTACTAGTTCTTCTCTCAGGACTGTCTACTATGGAAAAGGGTAATAGTAGAATTGAGAAGACTCTAGTAAGGCCATTATCATTCAATCACCAAATAAACCTCAAATGAACATGGTCAACTAGGAGATGGAGCTTCATAACCAGACAGCAGTTCTCAAGAGACTGGACATAGGCATGCCTGCTTAAAGTCTCTGGAGCTATTCTACCTATTAGGTGTATCTATACGTGAAACTAATGTGATGCAATAAACTCCAGAGCAGTTCAAGCTGGAGTGAACTGCTCCTGGGCACAGCATCTACAAGCACCTGGGACAGCAGCAATTTGAACCAGGGCAGACCAAGGCCCTGGCTGGCTGGGCTGACTGGGTGCAATTTACACCCCCAGTCAGCATTTACACATGTGTTTCAGTGCACTAAATGACCCTGCCATAAGATAATAGTGTCCCCAACAGTACTATCTTATGACAGAGTTAATTAGCTTACTGCACCCTAATACTGGCATATGTGTAGATGGTGATGCTTTACTCCAGAGCTAATTAGTCAAGTCTTCAGTAAAGTGCATGTGTAGATGCACCCATTAACACCAAACTGTGAGTGAGATTTTGAGAACGGAGAAAGAATAAGTGATGTGGTGAAGGTATATTTGCTTACTGGGTGTTCACATCTGTGGTTATGGTATTGTGTTGATATACTGCTGCCAAAATTACTGTGGAGGAGTGTCTTGTTTACTGTTCATATGGAAGAGAAACAGTAATATGGTGCTGTGTTTGACAAAGCTGATGCTATGTCACTTCACTTGGAATGAAGATTTCCTTGTATGAAGGAAGACTTATGAAGACTTATTGGTGTGATTGAGGGAGCACTGTGTATTGAGGGTGCCCAAGGAAAGCGTTCTGTCATTTCAGAAAATCTAGACTGGACTTGGGTTACTTTTAGGAGGTTTTATATTACTGTGACAATACCAGCATGAGATTAGCTTGAACTCATTGATGGGTCAAATTCTGTTCTCAGTTCTTCCTTTATACACCACTGAAATCACCCGTCTCTTATTAAGATTGGTGTGGACATGCTGAAGCAAATGAGAAGAGGATTTGATGTGATGAATATAAAATACCTGGATCAGATGCTATGCTCTGTCGTTTAGGCCACCTCTGCACAACAGACTTCTTCTGAGTGACCATACCAGTCAGCCGAATGAGTACCTTCCAAATGACCCTGCCTACAGCACCCCATAGGCCATAAATAGGTATTACATTTGTGCCAGGAGAAAAGTCTTTCTCCTGGCACAAAACGAGAGCATACAGCCATTCAAAGGATTTCATGCAGGAGAGAAGTGGCTCTTTTGCTAGAAAGTTAGATAGCAAGATCTCCCTCTTCCCCATTTAACTTGAATGGCTGTAAACTTCTCTTACGAGAGAAAGGGAGGGAGAGCACCAGCTCCCTGATAGCCTGCCTAGGGGCAAACAAGCTGTCAGGGAGCCCGGTGGGGACCCTGCCTTTGAAAATTCATAGATTTCATAGACATTAGGGCTGAAAGGGACCTTGGAAGATCATCAAATCCAGCCCCCTGCCCAAAGGGCAGGAAGTCAGCTAGGGTCAAAGGATCCCAGCAAGATAAGCATCCAAACGCTTCCTAAAGGAGTCTAGAGTAGGTGCTTGTACCACCTCTGGAGGGAGTCTATTCCAGGCCTTGGGGACTTCAACAGTAAGGAAGTTTTTTCTTATGTCCAGCCTAAAACAGTTTTGGAGGAGTTTGTGACCACTGGACCGTGTCATCCCTTGGGGCACTCTGGTGAACAGGCATTCCCCCAGATCCTGATGTACACCCCTGATGTACTTATAGGCAGCTACCAGGTCACCCCTGAGCCTGCACTTTTCCAGGCTGAAGAGTCCCATGGCTCTCAGCCTCTTTTCATAAGGCCTATTCTCTTGTCCTCTGATCATGCGTGTGGCTCTCCTCTGGACTTTCTCAAGCTTCTCCACATCCTTCTTGAATTGTGAAGCCCAGAATTGGATGCAGCACTCCAGCTGCGACCACACCAAGGCCGAGTACAGTGGTAGGATGACATCTTGGGATTTACTTGAGAAGCATCTATGGATGCAAGCCAGAGTTTGGTTTGCTTTACCAGCTGCAACATCACATTGGTGGTTTATGTTCATCTTGTAGTCAATCATGACCCTTAAGTCTCTTTCAGCTGTGGTGCTAGCAAGCATAGCACTGCTGAGCCTAAAAGCGTGCTGCAGGGCTTTTTTCCCAAGGTGGAGTACATTACATTTGTCGGTATTGAATGTCATCAGATTTGTATCTGCCCACTTTTTGAACCTATCCAAGTCAGCCTGGATCACCAGCCTATCCTCAGGTGTGGTCACTATGCCCCAAAGTTTAGTGTCATCAGCAAACTTGGCCAGTCCACTTCTGACACCAGTATCCACGTTGTTGATAAAGACATTAAAGAGAACAGCTCCAAGGATGGAGCCTTGGAGGATACCACTGGTCATGCAGTGCTATGATGGTTCATTTCCATTGACCACCACTCTCTGGGTATGGCCTCAGAGGTATGGACCAGTGCAGAGTACTTCTCCTTTGTGGTGATTCCTATCTTCTATCCCAAATTCCACCGTCCCCCCGCTTCTAAATATCTGCTCGGTGGGAGGAGGGCATTCTGCTGTGGGAGTCCTCCCAGACCCCCAGGAGGATTGCTTTTGGGAAGAACAGCTCTCAGTCATCCACCCCCTTCCCACACTCCTCTAGGTTGGCAGGCAGCAGCTGGCAGCTGTCCCATGACAACAATGAATGTGTCCCGTTCCCCCTGCCCCACACACGTTCCTCCAGGTTGGCCAGAAGGAGTGTGCAGGGCAGCAGACACCTGCACCAGAGCAGCAAATCTCCTGGAGTCTTGCAACTTAGGGAGAATTTGGCCTGGAGGAGTGCACAGAGTGGGACTAGTCTCCCACAGTGGGAACCAGGGAGCTAATAGACAGGATGGAGAGCAGGGTATGCTTCTCGGGCTGGAACCCTCCCAGAACTGGCTGTAGCGGCTGCCCTTTCAACATCTGCCAAGTGCCTCCCTGCCCCCTCCCCAAGTAAGGGAGAGGGCAGGCTGTAAATGAATGGACTCCTCTAAGCGTAGGGGTAGCCCAGGGAACAGCCCTCTAGTCCTCCCTGGCTGGAGAGCTCACCTGTGTGACTGCAGCTCCCAGGCTTTTTTCTCATGGTAGGAATTTCAGAGACAGGTAAGCCATCAGTGCACCAGCCTGTGACACTCACTGGCCCATGGAAGTTCAAAGCCAGGTGCATCCCTTTAGTTTTCAGGAACTGGCTAAAGTATGAGCACTGATGAGGGAATGCATGCCACCTCTGCATGGCTGACTTCTGAATGGGCAAGGCTCGGGCAAAACCCCCTCTCTTTCCTAAAAACACACTGATGCCTGGAACCAGAGCCTGCTGAATAGACTGCCTGCTGTAGCAGATCAGTGGTCAACTGTGTTGAGGAACAGGATACCAGAATGCCTAAGTACTGAGTGTACTTGAATGAAAATGAGAAACCACAACACACTGCCTCAGTGGCAAGTGGAACAAAATGTTCCACTATTTTACATTCATGATGATAATGTAAAATAATGTCAGTGTCATGTTCTACCTCTGAGGGCTTTTTCAGGAACAAGCAATAAAGGATAGAAGTAGTTAGAAGGCTACTAAAATATGAGATACTTAGAGTGTATGTGCAATACAATATTTAGTTTTGTATTGATTTCACTTGCTTTGCTCCGATTACTGTTCCACTTAAATACCAATGTACTAAAAGAATTAACATTTATAATACATTTTCAAGGGGTGAGTGTATACTGCTGTATGAGGTACTAGTTAATAGAGAACTGCCAATAGAAGAGGTGGCCAAGCATATCACTATGAAAAGGCTGTTTCTCTTTGCTTCACAGGCGACTGCCTACTGATTAGTGTCATGTTTCATTCACTATTTCATTTCTTGCTTGCCAGCAATTGTTTCATTGGTGATGGCCATAGACTAGGGGACTACAGCTGCTTCGTTAGCTTAAGAGTGGCGTCCTCTATTGCATATCACTTTTAATATACTGAATTCAGAAAACTAGCCATTTACCATTCCACTTCCTTGCTCTCCTGTGTCATCTAAAAGAAACATTGTCTGACCTGCCGCTGCTCTACATATGTGTTTATGGAGATATACATAGGGACTTTTTGTCCCTAGAAAATGCCACTATTACATTCTGTCCTTGATGATGCAAGAACACACCAGTTTTCTCAAACAATTGTCCCTGTGTTACTATAGTTATACTGGGGAAACTATAGTTCATAATTTTCCAGTAAGAAATAATACTACAGAGCAACAGCAGCTAACTGTATAAACCTATGATGATACACTGAATTCTCATTGAGCAAGGGCAGGGTTGAGTCCTAAATGTGTTGAAAATTACTGGAATATATAACATAGAAACTTTGTATATTTTTCATCCGTCTCCCATCAACTACAGTGTCCATCCTTAAGAACTTCCCAATTGCCATGAGTGACATAGCAGTTAAATAAGTAACTTTACCTCTATATTTGTATTTTTCAAGGAATTTTCTATAGTACTGTACAGGGAGTAGTACCGATTGATCGTTTTTATGTCAGCTAAAATTGTATATTTTTAACAATGACTACTGTTGCTGAAAAAGTGTTTAGGGAAAAGGGAAGGAAATTTAAAAGAAATGCTATCAGCTGTAGTGGATGGACTGAGTTCCAGGAATATTCTGGGACACAGAATCTGAGTAATTTTACAAAAATATATGCATTTTATTCAGTTAAGTGTCAACAATCCATGTTTTTTGAATTTCAGTGACCCCAAAATGCCTGGAGTATTCAACCAAAACTTCATACTAGACAAAATAATCACAGAGTTTCAAAATAGGAGTAGCTATAAGCAAAGCACATTGCTAAATGCTAAGAAGGTATTGTTCTTCCACTGTAGTGATTAATTTGTGGCACTGATTATTGAGAATGAATTATAGTTCAGTATATTACGATACTCCTGTAGTGTGGTGCTGACCACATCACCTCCTTCTTGTGCTGAGGTTAAAGAAACAGAGGAGCTCTACCTCCACTGCCCTGATGGGCCTTAATGGCCTGTAATCAGGGCATATTTGCTTTTATACTACAGTACTCTGCTAGAACTTGACTGAGAATTTTTACCTTGAAACATGGAAATCTGCTTTATCTCAGTCATTTCTGGAGCCCCAGGTATAGTTCTTCAAATTTTGGTCCCTCTTTTATGTCTGATAGCAGACCAATTTCTTCAAAAAATGGCTGCCCCATACATCTTTCCGATTTACTTTTGTTCAGGTTTATAGTTTAAATTGTATAAACACTATTATGGTATCTGACAAGAGAAATAGTATTGAAAGAAATATAGCCATTTTAATTAATTTAAATGGAGCGGCCACTCTGAAGGACTGGTTCTTTACTAATCCTTTGGCATTACTGCAAATTACAATAATTAATTCCTTGTGTAGCTGTCTGTTACTATTTAGACCTATATGTTGACTGTCACAACATGACAGGACCCAGGTTTCATGCCTTTGGCACAGGAAATTCACCTGAGGGCGGTAAGGAAAAATGCCCATCACACCTGTTCCTTCAGGGACAGCCCAGAAAGGAAACAAGGCTTACATAGCATTTGGGAAATACTCTGCCCAATCCTTCACGTGGGCAGCATCTCTTATGCAAGTCCTTCCAGGAAGCTTCGAGCTGCTCATCCCTTTTGGAATTTGTGGGGAAGCTAACGGTGGAAAGACTTTCCTATGGCATTATTTCCTACCCAACTGCTCTGTGCTAGAAGATGCTAGTAAGATCCAAATCTGTAACAGAATAAATACTGTTCCAGTTATATGAACATTTATCTTTCTTACGATTATACATTTTGCAGTTTAGTAAAGTATCCCTGTGTAATTGTGTTCATATCAAGGTTGGTTTGAATTCTTGTTTATTTTGGGGCTTCTAGGTATCGTAATAGAGTTTAATATATTTTTTAGCTATTTGAAATAGAGATTATAGAGGGATCAAAGAACTAGTCAGCTTGGAAAATAACAATAGAAAACAAAGTGAAAGTTTGACTTTTATCAATTTTTCATTGAAAAAAAGATTAAATCATTTTAAAGGATATATGTTAAATAACAATATGAAGGGCTGCTTTTGCCTTATTTTACTTAAGGGTATTTATAACAGTATAGGTTTTTCACTATCTTTGATATTATCATTAGTGCTTCAAGCACTTTATAGGCACTAGAAATATACATACATAATGTGAAACAACATTAAATGCATCTTACAACACTCAGCTTGTGATTCCTTGTAAGTGCATTATTAAATACAACTATTGTTATAATCTAACTGATATTTTTCAATAAAGATACTGTACATAGTTATCTTACAAAAAATATTTAAAGGTGGGTAACTTAAATGGAAAACTTGAGGCACTGCACAGCAAAGTGTGACATTAAAGTCAGCACATACCATGCAGAAGGCTTCAGTCTTCAGTCAAGCTCTCTGGATGCAGAAGCACTTCATATTGTTGAAAGGACCGAGCTAAATAACAGGAATAAAATAGTAGAATGCCACAACTTATTTACCAGAAAGTGGTACAGAATATACTAATGTGGCAGACATAATCACTTGGCTAAGCATAGCAAATAGACTAGTAAATATAGTATAAATGGAAAGTATAAATGTGATCTGTATTTATTGTCTTTGAAACTTAATTTAGCAATGACACTGCAGTCTGCACTTCAATCAATGAGAAGAAGTCTGTGTTCATTGTCTGCTGGTCAGTGTACTTCAAGGTTGTCTGTAAAACTTTTCAGCCAGTGGCAATGCACTTAAGTCTCCATGTGTTTGGTTCTCAGAACTCAAATGATCCAAACCTTCTTCTGATCAGGAATCATTGCAGATAGGTTATCAAATTTAGATATTAATCTATGAATGTTGTAATCCTAAAATGTCATACAAAAGAAGAAGATTTCAGATAGGTCATAAGGGGAGTCTAGAGGTTTTCCATCAGAACAATTTACCAGTGGAGTGTAGGCTTCTAGACTCCTTGCCATTGATACAGCCTAGTAGGCAGACCATGTCTGACCTGGGAGGTCAGGAAGGATAGAGAGCCTCAAAAATAGTTTGAAAAGGTCAAAATAAAATGCTGTTTCAACTTTTTCAAAGTGAAAATTTGGGATTTTTATCCTGTGGGTAACTGTGAAATTTAGATTTTTCATTTGTTTGACATTTCAGAATTTCTATAAAATGAGAATTCAGTTTCTGATTAGTTCTACACCAGGCTTTCATGATTTCTCTACCAATTGTAAGATATATATGTAAGACAGTGATGTATTCTCCACCACTAGTTCTACACAAGATGCCTATTAACATCTTTAAGTCCCTTTAGAAATCTGACCCTAAAAAAAAAGTCACTTTTGAAAATACTATTTAGCCAAGACATTTAGACATCAAATTCTGGAGTCTGCAAGTGAGAGAGGAACAGTGGAAAAAAAACCCTGGTCATATAGAATTCACTTTTCCTTTCAGTATCTACTCTCCGCCACTCCATGATGCAAGATACCAAGCAAAATGGACCTAAGGTCTCATCCAGTTAACGGCAGTTTTAATGTGTAATTCTTCTTCCGGGGCACTGGTTGGCAGCAAAAAGGGGTGGGTTCAAATTTCGGGGTACTTCATAAATTATACCTGTGGCTTGAGCCCCCACCCAGAAAATCTGGGAACACTAAATTCCCCTTTTCTTGCAAGCAGTATAAACACAAACACTCACATTATTACAGAAAATAAAACAAAACAAAAGAAAACATTAAATATAATTTTAAAACACTTCAAACTACAGAGCAATGTCTATATAGAAGGCACCTTTTTGGGGAAGCTTCATCTGTACTCGGGCAGGCTGGGATTTGGGGCTTCCCAATGGGTAGTTCTGGGGGCCTATACCTCTATACCTGCCCTTCAGCAATGGGCTGGAGAGGAGGGCCCGCACCAGAGAGTCCTGAATTGCTCCTTGAGTTTACTACGCTGTGCAGTGCTGCTTGAGAGCGTGGGTCCTTCTGCATTGCAAGGGGCCCCTTGTTGCTCCTGGAGAAGTGGTAGACTGCCGATCTGTGCTCCCATGGAGAGGGTGAGTATGTATGTGGGGGGTGACTACAGCTTCAGCCAGCAAGCACATACCCCAAAACTTCTGGGCTGGAGTATATGGTCTGCTGAAATGAAACTGCGGGACAAACTCCAAAAGAAGCCAGATTGATTAATGGCTATAACTGACCCAACCGCAGAGCTTGACTGGAGCAAAGGACCATCAAAAGAAACAAAGGGAAAAGCCAGGCCTACCTAGGCTGCAGGTAGTTTGGGTCATCCCGCTCCACCAGGAGCAAAAAAGTTGCAAACCTCAATCCCAGCCCAAAGCTGGCAGGATCAGAAACTCTCAGGTTTCAACCCTGTTTAAAACTGCCAGGCCTAATTCCTGGCTCACCAATCCAAGGAACCAATACTCTCTTCCCCAATGTTAATCCCTTAACACCACCAAAAAGGGGGAAGAAAAAGAGAGAGGAGTTCCCAGACACTGGGACAAGTCTCCCTCTCTCTCCTCTACCCAAGTTTCCATTTTTGCTATCTCCAAATTCCTTCTCCCTTGAAGGAGACTTCACTCTTCAGCAGCCCCTACCAGCTTCTCCCCTCCCCAAACCAGCCCAGCTCACTTTATACCCCCCTGCATGACATCACCCCGGCTTTGTCCAATCAAGGAATGCCACAGTCCGATCTTTCTTCCAACCAATCTGCCTGGAGCATTTTATGCTTCCTTTGGCTAATGAGTCTAGTGGGTTTTACATACTTTGCTCAGATACAGGTCCCAGCTTGCCGTGTGCTAAGCACATGGCCAGAACAGCAGGCGCTATCTTGCCCACATAAAAACACAACATACAACAACCGAAAACACACACTTTACCACACACCACCCCAAGTGTGCGTGGGTGCTACATATGTGTGTAATTTGGAGGGGGTCCTGAGTTTCAGTTTAACCAGTCAGTTTGACCCCTGCATTTTTTCCTTAGTTGCACTACTTTCAGAGGCAGTATCTTGTGCAGACTATTTATGCTCCTAATCTTTATTTTCATACCAAAAGGAAAAAATACACACAAGTTTTCTCACCTCCTATTGTTTTGAGACCTAGATTTTAGTGGTAGTCAAGTTCACTGCAGCAATTTCCCCATGGTCTGCTATTGATTTTATAGAATTTAGCTCAAGGAAATTTATGTTCAGATATTAAAAAACCTCAGGATTTGGTCTTTCAGGGTTTGGGGGGGACATGCCTTGGTAGAGGTCCTCCTATCAAACAGTGGACAGCATTTGTACTCAGACTTTGAAACAAACTTTAACCTTAATAAAGTAGTAACAGGAGTATCATTTGCCAATCAATGGAAGTGATTCTCCCACTCTAATTGGAACTGGTGAGTGTCTGTGTTCAGTTTTGGGCCCCTCACTTCAAGGCAAATATGGACAAATTAGAAAAAGTCCATTGGAGAGCAACAAAATGATTAGGAAATAATTGTGAGGAAAGGCTGAAAGGACTAGGATGATTTTGTTTGGTGAAGAGAAGTCTGAGGAGGGATTTGATAACAGTCTTCAAATACTTGAAGGGTGGTGATAAAAAGGATGAAGATGGGACCATTTTCTGTGGCTGCAGGAGACAAGACTAGGAGCAATGGTCCCAAATTGTAGCCTGGGAAATTTAGATTTCATGTTTGAAATAACTTTATATCTCTCTGAGGGTGGAACATGTTACCTAAAGAAGTTCTGCAATTCTTGGATGTATTTAAAAGCAGATTAGACAAACAGTTGACTGAGATGGTTTGGATGATCCTGCCACAAGCAGGGGGTTGAACTGGGTGACCTCCTGAGGTCCCTTCCATCCTATTTTTCCATGATTCTACATTATCAGTAAAATATATAACACATGCCTGATTGTGGACAGGTGCGCTGTGCCTAAAAGTGATATGCAACAACCTTAGCCCTCATTCAAGTCAACAGGAATTGACAAATGTGTAACCCTTGAAATCAGGAATCAAGTCCAAAATTATTTTCACTGTATTTTGCAAGTAGATTTGCACAGATTAGTAATAAATAAAGATGTGCTTGTTAACAAAACAAAAACCAAGACAATATGCCCTTTGGTGAACTGAATAAACTCCAAGATATTTTGAATAATAAATTCTGTGTTTGTAGTACATCTATATTGGGTAGATATAAGATTTTTTTTTTTATTTTGTGTATTACTTTCCCTTAAAAATAATTTCATTTAAATGTTTAATCTAAATTAGCTGTCCTCAGCAGTGATTATACTAGTTACAGTTTGTTGTGTTTTTTTTCAAACAGAACATGCATTTTCTAGCAGCTTATTTGGCCAATATTTGATTTACGATGATACAGTTCATATACAAGATGGTTTGTTGTTTTTAATGAACTGGATGTGTTGTATAATAGAAGTGCTAGGTTTGTGTTAAATTACAGCTTTGGGACTCATTATTGTGAGATGTTATCTACTTTGAACTGGCTTTTTTATCACAAAGGAAGAAATTGAATTTGCTTAAGATGGCAAATGCAGCAAATGGTTGGGAGCTGTTTATTTCAGGCGTCCTATTGAGCTAACTTCCCATTTTTACCTGATTTAATTCATATTCTGTTTGGGAGACCGAAACATGAAACATGCTCATGTGTGCCAGTTTCCATATTAAAAAAGCACCCCAAAAACCATGTAACTGCATTATTACCCATTTCTACTGCAGTAGGTTTGGAGTGTTGTAGCCAATAAAAAGGTATCACAAAAAATCTTGCCTCTTAACTGTTTCTTCTGTAAATTCATGGAATTCCCTTCCTTCAGACACTTCGGTGCCAGATTTTCAAATAGGGAGAGCACTGAAGTATTTATACACTTCTGTATATATTGGCTGTTGGCAAGAAAATAAGCTATACAGCTTTGGCATATGAGCAAACTGTGCACAATCATGCAAAAAGTCCTAAGTGTTTGTATAAGGGTTGTGGTTCACTTTGGTTGGATTAGTCAAAAAAACACGTGGCTTTTGTCAGTGGAGGCCTGAAAACTCAATTATTTGTGTGGTGTTTTAGGGCTTTTCTCCCCAAACATCATTAATGGGTTTTTATCATGATAGGGTTGAAATAAAGAGACAAATTAAATAATAGCGTGTTTACCCAAATTACTTCTGCTACTCTGTGCATACAGCAGCTAAACCCTGCTCCATATTGATGGAAATGTGATGCTCATTGTAGAACATCTTTGGCATAATTGTCTTTAACGGAGAAGTTGTCTAATTAAAGTTAATTTAAGGAAACATGATAGGCACATAAATCGACGAAACATACACTTTTCACTTGTTCCCCTTGAAGTGCCAGCTGAACCAGCGTAGACTTTGGTAAATTTATTAGATTAACAGGAACAAAACCTTAAGTGATGAGTATGAGAGACCATGTGTGCTGAGATTCACTTGGACATATTTATATGCACTCTTGCAGTGTTTAAAGGAGCATAAATTAATGCCCATGCCAAGGAGCTGTATTAAAAAGAAAGTGAACATGCTAGGAATAAAAGCTACTCTTTTTTCACTTTCTTATCTTTTCTTGCCATATAAATTCTTCTAAGTGACTTGGAGAATGCTGCTATCTCTAGACATGACAGTCCAACAGGTTTCACAGTAAAATCACTATCAGTCCAATATTTTCACAGTGAACTCACTGAAGATAGACACTTTGAACCTTCTTTGAAGTCTAGCTAAGTAAATAGGCATTGCATAGCAAAGCTTTCTGGATTGAAAGGAATCAAATTCCCACAATCTGGGAGTAGGTTTTAGACTTTCAGTAGCTACTATCAGAAGTCAGTGTCCTCTTTCTACAATACCTTCCTACAGACTTTAGCTAGTGCATGATGTGAGAGAAAGCCTGAGAACTCTGTAGTTAGGACCTGGGGCAGCTGGGTAGAGGCCAAATGCAAGGAGCAGGCAGCCTGGAATCACTGCTGCCTAGGCAAGGATCTACACATTAGGAAAAGAGGAACACCTGCAACCAATCAAGAGCCTACTACTTAGACTAGAGTGGCTGTAAGAGAGTGGACAGCCAGGAAACCAGCTGACTGCTGGCAAATGGGCAGGCTGCTGAGCTAAGCCTTAGCTGAGCAAGCAGGTGGTTCATCAGGCATAAGAAAGAAACTTATGAGTGGCTGCAGAATCACATGACTGGATGGGGCAGGGCTAGAGAGGCTCATGAAACCAGTGTCTGCAGGCAGGTGGTCAGTCTGGCCCTGGAAGCTGCAGAGGAAAGAGCTCCTGACCAGAAAGCTGCAGAGAAGGGCTTGGCTGGCAGCTGAGCTGCCTAGGGAAGAGCTAGCAAGGTGGTTATAGTTTACAGGGGAATACAGCCCAGGGTAGGAGGGAGCCTGATTGTACAACCTAAGGCCTGGGGCTTAGGTTGAACCTGGTGGCTGTGTCCACATGAGCATGGACATTTGGTTCCCTGGGGACAACTAGCAGCGGGACACCTTGCGCTGCTGCTACTTGTTCCCGAGCAATGCCTGTGCCCTGCACACTCTGGCATGCACCAAGTTACCCTGAATGGGGTAGGGGAGGCTGGGGCCAGCACTAGGCTGGTCCCAGCAGCCTTATCTAGTGTGCTTGGGGTCTCCTGGGGCTGCAGCTGCAGTGATCCTGTCCCTTGAAGCCTGGCCAACAGCTGAAGCATGGCTGTAGCTGGCCCAGCTCTGGTTTTGAGCAGCACATAGTGCCCCTTGTGTGCACCACTCCACTTTTTCCCCCCACTTTTATTTATTTATTTATTTATTTATTCATTTGACCCCTGAATATCCAGGGCTAGTGGGGTTTGGGACAGGAGTTTCTAACGAAGGTAGGACAAGGACATACTATAGGATTGTGGGGCAGTTTTCTTTTGAAAAATCAAGGTATGGCAGCGAAGTGTAAAGGGAGGTTATCTAGAGCTAGTGCAGGGCGGTAGTGTTTGGGCCACAAGGGGGCATCATGACCACCCTTGAGGCCTGGTTCTGCTGCAGATAGCAGCTAGAAAATCTATCAGAAATACCTTCAGTCCTTTTTTACTGTGCTTAAAAGAAAGCCATCACAAAGCACTACCTTGCGTGTGTGTACATGTGTCTTACTACACAGAACAACATGTGTAGGATGCCTTCGTAATACAGAAGAACTACTGTTCTTCAAAATGTAAGCAAATATTTTCTTTTAGTCATCCTAATAATCCCTTTTATATAGTGCATCTAAACCAACCATTACACAGCCTGACAAATACTATAGGTAGATGATATATTAACTACTTTCTATCATGAATATCTTAATATTTAGGGTTCACTGTAACACTGAACCTAACACTGAACACAGAACAGTTGACATGCCTTTAGTGAAATAACCTCTACGTTTTCCTACACCTTAGGTTTTATTTTTGTTTTTTAGGGAGGGGGTGGGGGAGTGGTAAAGTTGTGTGCTGTGTGTCCTTTGTGCTGGGTTTTATATCTGCTCTCGCCTTACCTCAGCTGCCATTACTCATCAAATACTCTATGTAGTATGAGACAGATTTTTACTTGTTCCTTATTCTTCTTTAAGAAAGTTCCAATTTTTCCATGACCTTGGTTTTGTAGGCCTTGATTTACACACATTAGCAGCTTTATGGGTTCCCTTTATAGGTTAGTTTGTTTTATTGCCAATAAAGCAGCTTTACTGATATAACTTATAATTCCTTTTTCCCTATTGTTTCTGGCATATGTTAATGTTTTCGATTCCAAATCATTGATACTAGTAATTAACTTGCTTTCATTATTTTTCTTTAATAGAGGATAAATGAGCTCACGCTATTTCCTTCAGTAGGGATGGATTAGATATGAGATACCACTTACTATGGGGAAAGTACTGTAGGTATGATTAATAGCATCATCACTGCAACATAATTTAGTTAGAAGGACCCACACAACTGATAAAGTGTCATGCACTTCTACTAAACTGCAATCTAAGTGAACTGTATTTCAGATTTTTATATCCTCATTTCTGTCTACTGTAAAGGTATTACTGTAAGATTCATACAGATTTCTTTATAGTCAAGCACTACAAGCAGTGAAAGTTAAATCATTTCTTATTGCATTAAGAACATTTTTTCTGCATAAAAATTTATAATTATATTTCTGATAAAGTTAGAGTGATGTTGCAACTGCCATGGTCCTGGAATTATGAGAGAGGCAATAATTTTTTGGGGGGTGATATCTTTTATTGGATGAATTGCATAGTTGGGATAAAGTTAGACAAGCTTTTGAATGCAAAAGAAATCTAGCCTCTTGCATTTTTGATAAAGGAATAAATTAGTTCACCAAATCCATTTATAGCAGGCTGAAGTTCTACCTACCAGAATTTTTTACCAGAATGAGAAGTTTAGTTTAAAATAAAGAGATCTGTCCTCAGAAGATCAAGAAAAAGGTTCTTTATGTGTATCAGGTATCTTGGCCATCTTTTGTGGGGATTTGGAGGGCCACAGACTGTAGAAAATCCCTTTGCATTCGAACAGACCTAACTAGGGTTAGGTCAATCTAAATACCCATTTGTGCAGACATTCATCTGGGTAGGGGAACTAACTTAGATCGGGAACATAAACCTGATCCAGTGAAGATTTGTACGTGTTCAGAGCACAACCCCTGGGCTGGGAAAGCCCCACTGCTCACCTGGGCCCCAGGGGTGTGCTCTACCTCCCAGTCCTGACTGAGCTATTTTTTGCCCCTCAACTCCTCACCCTTGAATGGATAATCCTCCCTCCTTCACAGGCACACTAGCCCCCCTGATCCTGCCAGTATCCCTGTAGTAGGGTGGCCATCATGGAGGACAGTCTGGTTGTCCTCTGTCCTCTATTAATACAAAACTGGGCACCATTATATCCTCTATTTTTCTTCAAGAGAAAAATAGAGGACATAAAGGCATCAGGTTTCATATCAATAGAGGACAGAGAACAGAACAGCAGAAAACTGGACTGTCCTTTATGATGGCCGCCAGGGCCTGTAGTTCCACTAGAACCCTCCCCATAACTCCAGAATGTCATCCCTTTGATTCAAGTTTTTTTTCTTACTGTGTTAGGCAGTGAGATTTTAACCCTTTCCAGATTTTACTTTACCTTGTTACACACTCTCTTTAGGCACTAAAAGAATTCAAAATCACCATTATTATCTTGAGAAGCAAATCCACTGGACAGGACTCTGGATTGTCACTCGAGATCCAAGAACTCCATATCCAGTAAACTGCTGTGGGGTGACCACTTTTTTTTTTAACTGCTCATCTACTTAGGAAGTGAACTCTTCAGGACAGAGCCATTTTGCACAGTGCTTGGCAGCATGAGACCCCCCCATCTCTGCTGCAAACTTCCTGCTCAAATGTCATAAAAGAATAAATAAGAAAATTGAAAGATATTACTACTATTACAGTAGGAGAAATAAAGGATCATATTACAATGCATCATTCTAACTCCACTATTGTGACACTTGCAACTCAAATATACTAATTGGTTGGACATGGACTGATACCAAAAACGTAAATACTCTTCCCCCCTACAAGGCCTCCTGCTTCTTTTACTTTGTTTTGGAGCAGGTTGCCTACAGCAGTTGTTGGCAACCTTTCTGAAGCCATGGGATGGAACAGCATGACTGTGGTCTGACCCTCCCCCCCCAACCAGAACCCCCATAGGCCCCAGGGGACGTGCACCCAGGCCTAGGGTCAGTGAGGATCTAGTCAGGGAACTTCTGGAGGGACTGGACGTATTTAAATCAGCAGGTCCTGACGATCTCCACCCCAGAGTGCTGAGGGAATTAGCAGAGGTCATTGCGGGACCCCTGGCACAGTTTTATGAGCGCTCGTGGTGCTCTGGTGTGGTGCCAGGAGACTGGAAAAGGGCCAATGTGGTTCCCATTTTCAAAAAAGGGAGGGAGGAGGACCCAGGAAACTATAGGCCAGTTAGTCTTACCTCGATCCTGGGTAAACTTTTTGAGAGAATTATCCTGGCGCGTGTCCACGAGGGGCCAGCAGGGGAGATTATGCTTAGGGGCAACCAACATGGATTCATTCGAGGCAGGTCCCGTCAGACCAACCTGGTGGCCTTCTATGACCAGGTCACAAAATCCTTGGATGCAGGGGTAGCAGTGGACGTAGTCTTTCTGGACTTCAGGAAGGCCTTCGACACTGTCTCTCACCCCATTCTCATTAAAAAACTAGGGGACTGTGGCGTCGACACCTACACAGTCAAATGAGTCACTAACTGGCTGGAGGGCCGCACTCAGAGAATGGTGGTGGACGGGTTATGTTCGACCTGGAGGGATGTGGGCAGTGGGGTTCCCCAGGGCTTGGTCCTTGGACCCGCACTGTTCAATATCTTCATCGGCGATTTGGACGAGGTGGTAAAAAGCACCTTGTTTAAATTCGCAGATGACACCAAGTTGTGAGGGAGAAGTGGGCACGCTAGAAGGGAGGAATAGGCTGCAATTGGACCAAGACAGGTTACAGGCGTGGGCGGATGAGAACAGGCTGGGTTTCAACACTGACAAGTGCAAGGTACTGCACCTGGGGAGGAAGAACCAGCAGCATACCTACAGGCTGGGGAACTCCCTTCTCATCAGTGCAGAGGCAGAAAAGGATCTTGGAATCATTATTGATGCCAAAATGAACATGGGCCGACAGTGTGGGGACGTGTTCAGGAAGGCCAACCGCACCTTGTCATGCATCCACAGATGCACCTCAGCAGGTCCAAGGAGGTGATCCTCCCGCTCTATGAGGCACTGGTCAGACCGCAGTTGGAGTACTGCATCCAGTTCTGGGCACTGCACTTCAGGAGGGATGTGGACAGCATCGAGAAGGTCTGGAGGGAGGCCACTCACATGATCAGGGGTCAGCAGGGCAGGCCCTATGACGAGAGGCTAAGGGACCTGAACCTGTTCAGCCTCCACAAGAGAAGGCTGAGGGGGGATCTAGTGGCCATTTACAAAGTAGTCAGAGGGGACCAGCAGGCATTGGGAGTGTCCATGTTCCCCCGAGCACTACCAGGAGTGACAAGAAATAACGGTCAGAAGCTGGCAGAGGGCAGATTCAGACTAGACATCAGGAGGCGCTACTTCACTGTCAGGGCGGCTGGGATCTGGAACTAACTTTCAAGAGAAGTGGTGCTGGCTCCTACCCTGGGGGTCTTTAAGAGGAGGCTAGATGAACACCTTGCTGGGATCATTTGACCCCTCTTTTCTGCCATGGCAGGGGGTCCTACTTGATGATCTGCTCAGGTCCCTTCTGACCCTACCAACTATGAAACTATGAAACTATGGGTTGTGTGGCTGTGCCTGCATGTCAGAAACTGCTGCTGCTTCATTTGAAACCACTGTTGTGTATATATATTTTGGTGGTACCCATGGCTTTAGGCTTGTTGTTTGTGTGCTTTTATTTCCTGTAACAATTAATCTGGAGCTTAAATTCAGCCCCACACAACTAGGATTTGAGCGAGTGAATGGACTCGTGTTCCTGAGCATCTGAATTCCAGTGCAGAATATTGTCTAACCATCTCTGTGTGGTAGGCAAGCTCTTACAAAATGTCATGAACATGCTATGGAAAATGGATTGGCTTTTAAATTAAGACTTGTATATAATGGCAGCAATAATGAAGGGTATGGCTCATAAATTTCAATTGCTAAGATCTCTCAGTGGGAAGAGTGAGTTGACATTTCCCAGATATTTAGCGATTTAAAATTCACATTCAGAGAGAGTTTAATAATCAGCTTATATTAAGACTGAAGATGTCCCTTGTGGTATTAAACTCTTCCTTATCTGGACCATAAGCCAAGATGTCTACTGCTTTCCAAGACTCCGGTCCTCAATATGATCTTGACACTAATATATACCCACCCACCCAACTACACACATACACACACACAATTAAATTACTGGATGCCTGATAGAATTGTCATTGTTACTAAAACATTAATCAATGCATGTAAGAAGTGAAAGAAAACTACAAACTAACGATCAATTGAAATATTTACAGAAAACAAAACCCTCTTTGAGCTTGTTACAAGTGATGCCTTCTAAAAGAAATTAAGATAAATCATTCTAAAATATGGCAGTGATAGCAGTGGTCTCATCAGTACAGGATATAAGATTCCTGCATGCAGGGTGAGATTAGAAATAGGAAGCTTTACCTTCGCTGCCTGAGATACAGTAATTTTGGTGGCTCCTTAGAGGTCAATGCACTAAAGATGGAATACCCATAGCTGAACAAAAGTTGGTTACAGACACCCATTTATTCAACACGGAGTTGAGCAGCATTATCTATATCTAATGCACTCAGTCTAAAAGGCTCACAGTAACATGAAGTCCTTATGCAGCTTCTTCAGTTGTATGGTTTTTGTGGGGTAGAGCCTGTCTCTCTGCATTTAGCAGATACCTATTGCATTTTCGGTGCTCCTGTAATATAATAAATAATAATGACAGTAATAATAGTGTAACATTGCAGAAAGTGATACTGTGTTTGTAACCACTGCGGAAACAGAGGTAGTGAGTGATGGCCATGTTTAGGCAGACTGCTGATGCAGGAATACAGAAACTGGAAAGATATCAAGAGGCCTGATTTAAGGCTTGGAGAGAGTACAGCTCTGTGAGATTGATAGTAGCGAGAGGGATCTTTTGGTTGAGGTCCATGGCCTGCATCTGAGCTTTTGGGATTGATAGCATGCAGCACTATCAATCTTGAGGCAGCAAATGGGACTACTATTCTCTATGAAGAATGGGTCATATTAAATACCCTGACATTGACTAGATTGAGAACTACGAAATTACTAAGGAAGAGTACATGTTTGTAGAGTGAATATGGTGCTGATTCTCTATGTAGTTTGTTGAGCCACCAAAAAAAAAAAAAAAAGTCACTGGCTATTCCAAACCTAGCTTCAGGAAGCAGGGTCATGTTTTAAATGAAAAATAGACCTAATTTTGCAAAGGTACAGTACATCAAATGTACAGGGAAATTTCTTAAAAATACAAATATTTATTGAAAATCAGAAACACACTGTATTAATCTATTACCATGTTCTGTTGGTCAGGAGCTAAAGGTTATTACTAACAGTATACCTCCCCGCAGCAGGTATCTTCTGTTCAGAATCAATGCTACAACTTGCTGATCCCTTTTAGCCCCAAAATTTGCAACAGCAATTTCAGCATAGACTTCTGAGCAGAGCCCTCAGGAAGTAAATGGAGATGACAACAGAGCCGTGGGTTTGTCTTCACAATTTACTTGCAGGAACTGGGCCATTATTTTAATCAGATGACTTTGTTTCATTTTAAAGGTATCCTCTTTCAAAGCCTCTACCATTTCACATTGTGCCGAAGAGCAAGACACATTGGGCACGTTGGGCCTCATTCTCTGTAACATTTAAGCTAATGTGGAAAACAGCTTTCTTTGTAGAAGCAATTTCTTGCTTTTAGTTTCAGCTAACAAAGCTAGATACATAACCGGGACAGCTGTGGGCTGGAAGGACTGAGGCAGGACAGCATAGAGCACGGTTGCTTCTGCTGCTTCTCCCCATTACTCGGCTGCCTGACAGCAACATGGAGCAGTGCAGGCAAAGCTGTGAGTCGCCTGGCAGTGGCATAGCACAGCGACCCTGCTGTTGAATGCTGCCAAAGCCTCCAGCTCTGGTCCAAATCCAATTCCTCAGTGAGCCATAGGTTTGCTACCACCTCGCCATAGACCATGATCATAACAGCTTTCTATTTGAAAGAATTCTAGAAGTAGCAACACAAAAAGCAAAGCTAATTAGGGAAAACTATGACTTTGCCCTGAAGAATGAAAGGTGTTAGAGTTATGGTACAACCCAAGAAACTTGAGGATTTTTTTTCGCTCTAAATAGGCAGTTTCCCAAGTTCAGTTGTTTAGCAAGTAATTTGGTAGAGAAACATAGAACTTCTTTCAAATATGCTGGCATTTTTCAAGGGAATTTACTCAGGGGCTATACATAGATGTTGGCCTTGGAGTGGGGGTCAGCAGTGCTGGGATGTGTCCTCTTCATTAGGCAACACAGACTTTGCTGGCTGTCTCGAGTTGGGGTGTAGCAGTGCAGTACATGTGCCCAGGGTGCCCCCTACCAGGGGAATCCCAGGGCACGACCCTGAAAGCAGGGAAACCCAGTTGGGTGCTCCCAGGCCTTCTGGGTTTGGTCCTGCAAGGGAACTCCTCGGGCATGCAGGATCAGGCTCCTATCGCCCTGGGAGCACCTTCCCAGGGCAGTGCTGCCCCCTTTCATTCAGTATAGTACAAATAGGCATCCACTACAAAAAAGGTGGCATGAAAGTTTACCACCTATTGTTGTGGCCACAATTTTGGACATTTGTGGCATGACAAGGTACATGAAACATCTGTTTCCTTTAGGCTTTGTGTCAACATATAAACTTTTTTAGGGAAGCACAAAGGTGACCTGTTTACAGCCACAGTGCCATACAAATGCATCTTATTACTAAAGGCAGACAAGGTTCCTTGGGTGAATCTGATATCTTTTATTAGACCAACCCAAATAGTTGGAGACTAGTTATTAAGCAAGCTTTCAGATTCAAAAACCCTTCGTCAGGCTAAGGAAGCTGCAGCAGTTGGTGTGTGCTCTTCCTGGATGGAATGAAAAGTAAAGAAGCCAGGGGCTGGGCTGCGCTGGGGAGTCAGTTGCCAGGCAGATTGTAATGTATCAAAAATCCAATGTCTATGTTTAGTCCCTGATCTCTAGTATCCAGCAGGTTGATGAAATGGAGCTCATAGCTTGTCTCTGGGATGTGTTGTGTAAGTTTCCCTTGAGGATCAGGACTGAGAGATTGGAGAGAGAGTGGCCCTCCTGTGAGAAATGTGCCCCCACCGGTAATTGGGTATTTCTGTCTTTGATGGATTTCCGGTGTGCGTTCATTCTGGTGCACAGTTGCTGTCTGGTCTCTCCTACATATCTTCCATCAGGGCATTTGGTGCATTGGATGAGGTATACTACATTCCTGGAGGTGCAGCTGTAAGATCCTGGGATGCTGATGGCTCTGCTGTGGGGTGTGGTAATAGTGGGGGTGGTGGAGATGTGGGGGCAGGTTTTGCATTTCTTGTCCTGTCACGGTCTGGATCCTTTTGGTGTGTTCTGGGGTTGAGGAAGTTTGCTTCTGGTGATGAGGTTGGCGAGGTTCGGTGCTTGTCTGAAGGCTAGGATGGGTGGCTCTGGGAAGATCTTTTTAAGAATAGGGTCTCTGTCTAGTATGGGTTGCAATTTTTTGAGGATTTTCCATACAGGTTCAAGGGAGG
>NW_005842590.1:1018128-1022766 GCF_000455745.1 Alligator sinensis
CTGTAGATATGTAAGGCAGGCATGGATGCCATCCTGGTGTGGGATGTTGGTATATAGGCTGATAATGTCCATGGTGGCTAGGAATGTGTTGCTGGGAAGGTGGTCTATGTTTTTAAGTTTCTGTAGCAAGTCTGTAGTGTCTTGTACAAAACTTGCTCTGTGGGTGACAAGCGGTTTTAGGATGGATTCAACAAAACCTGATATTTCCTCAGTTAGGGTCCCATGGTTGGATATGATAGGTCTGCCAGGGTTCCCTTGTTTGTGGATTTTAGGGAGCATGTAAAAACTCCCCGGGTTAGGTAGCGGGGGGATCAAGGTCTGCAGTTTTTCTTGTACTCTTGATGGAAATGATTTGATGGTATTGTTGAGTTTTTTGGTGGAAAGGGGAGTAGGATCTTCTTTTACTTCTTTGTAGTAGGTGGTGTCAGAGAGTTGTCTGTTGGCTTCCTTTATGTAATCTTCACAGTTTAGGATGATTATGTCTCCTCCTTTATCTGCTTGTTTTATTACTATTTGGTGGTTACATCTTAGAGATTCTATGGCCTTTTTCCCTGGTAGAGAGAGGTTGATGTGGTGGCGCGTGTTGCTGATTATTTCATTGTTCATTCTTTCCCTGAAGCAGTCAATGTAGTGGTCAAGGTTAAGTTTTGATCCACTGCGAGGTGTCCAATCTGATTTTTTTGGGGGCATTTTGGCGTCGATCTTTTCCTGAATGTTGTCAGAGGATGAGTTGTTGTTGGGAGTGGGTTCAGTTTGGTCGTGGAAATATTCTTTGAGGCGCAGGCGTCAGAATTCTTCTAGTTCTTCACATTGAAGTATTTTATTAGGGTTTTTTTCTTGACAGGGTCTTATTACTAAATGCATAATTATGACGTGTAATATAAAGACATATAACAACATTTCTGTGGTATGAGGAGGGAGGAGTAGAGATTTTTAGCTCCCTTTGTTGGAAGGAATTTCCAGGTTTGAATAATTTTTTACTGCTCATCAGGCCAGGCTCTACGGTGCAAATCCTGTTTTTCTCCCTTTATGGTCCTTATCATCTCTGCCTGTCTTTGACCTCAACCCTGAGCTTTGCCTTTTAAAGAGACCTACAAAAATCCTCATGCACTGAATCTGTCTGTCTGTCTCTGCTTTGCTGCCCCCATTTCTAGCTACTAAACCCCGTTTCTTGCTCTGACAGATTTGAAAATCACATTGCCTTTTGGTCAGGGGAAAAGATCTCTTTTTTTCACTAGCTTAGAGTAAGATACAAATAAAGGGTAATATACAGTAAAGGTGACTATATATTTTTTTATGAGAAAGCACTGATCTCATAATATGAATTCTAAATGCTAGAAATTGTTACAAATACTAGCTTAGTTTTAAGCTACTGGCTTGTGATTTTGATAGGAAATCATCTTTAAAGCAGTTGATTTTTAAGAGCATGTATCTGTTTGTTTATGTACAAGAGAGAAAGGACTGAATAGACTTTGACTTATAATAAGGAACAAAGTACAGGCGGTATAATTTTGAGCCTACAGTTATGTTTGCTTATGCCTTTTAGTAAGGCAGAAGGCTTCCATGAAAAATACTTGCTAGTCTAGTGGCTCAAGAAAAAATCTCAACTCAGTCATTAAGGCTTACATGGTAGTAGACATAATAAGATCTTGAATAAGCATTTCATGATGGTCCCCATGGGAGTTTGCTGTTTAAGGTAACAATGGAAAGCTAGCTGAAGGTGAGGTAGTGTTCAGTCTGACTAGTAATCTATTTATGACTAATGAATGTTAGAAGGCATTTTATACTGAAATATATGCACCGCATTAGCATGGGATACTGTCAACCTCAGTCTGCAGCTAAGTCCATTGAAATGAAGTCATTTGTGGAGGAATGTCCTATTTAATACTAATTGATTATGGCTCTTGATTAGCATTAAAGTCTTAAAGTTATTGTTAACCCAGAGAATGAAGGAAACATAAAAGGAATCCCCAGTACATAGATATTGGTATCAGAGCTTCTATGAAAGGATAATTCATTTGAGAGGAGATCAAGATTCTGGAGCTGATCGATGACAAGTGAAATTCAGCCCAGATAATTGAATAAAGAATAAAAACAAAAGCAATCTGTAAACTGGGAAAAAGTGCTGATACACAAACAATTAAGCAATCTGAGGATTTCTGCATTAAAGTAATTCCCAAAGTATTCATTCCATCATGCAGTGGCACTGAAAAACAAATCAAATAGGAGAGCAGATTGTATTACTGGAGTGGGACAATATAAATCAAAGGAGGACATAGGCAGTTTTTATTGCTCCATATGGTGCAGTTAGGCATTACCTAGAGCACTGTTTATACCACAACTCACAACAAAGTATAAAACTTATAATTGCCTTTGAGAATGTGGATCTCAAAGCACCCAGATGTACAGCATCCCAGTTTTGCTGAAAGAGTGGAAACTGGGATGGTGAGATGACCCCACTATAACAAACTATGAATGGGAAAAAAAAAGAGCTAAATTAATCCAAGCAAATCTACACCACACAATCAGGAGATACAATTGGGGAAAAAAAATCTAAGGAAACTGGAAAGCCAAAGGGGAAGTGTGACAAAACTATCTGATACAATCGGATTAATTAACAGTAGTCACCTCAATCAACAATAAGCATATGAAATCTCAAGCAGTCATGCTCAGGACACTTGTGGCACCTTGAGAGGCTCCCAAGAAAAAAACTGTGTTGCCATGAACCATTCTAAAGTCTATACAGCTGCCACTGAAGTGAAGACATTCAGTCAGTTAAGACTCCTCTTGCCCTCCCCTCTTTCTCTTCTCCCCCGCTTGCCCCCTTCTCTCCACTGGTCAGCACAATTCCACCCCATCCCCATTTCTGCCCTCGATGCTGAAAGAGCTGGCCGTGCCTTTGGTATTAATGAGTTGGTGAAGATTATAACAAGGTCACTCTTGATCATATCCTTAATACAGAAGTAGAATGCAGGTTAGATTTACATCTTATAGACTAAACAAAGTTGTGCATATGTGTGCGCGTATGTATATATACACGCATTAATACAATATTCAACTACAACTACATCTTACCTAGAAGTTTAGCAACAGTTAAGACATTCACTCAGTTTCTCTAGTATAGAAGTTAAATTCGACTCCCTGTCATTTCTGAGATTGCACAAACCCCTTTTCAAAGTTGAGGGTACTGGGACCAATTATAAGCTTTTAGAAATTGATTACATTGATGAAGTGAGCTTCCGCTCACAAAAGTTTATGATATATCATATTCATATCATATCATAAGCTTTAGTGAGCAGAAGCTCACTTCATCTATTTAATCTATTTCTGAAAGTTTAAAATTGGTCATAGTACCCTCAACTTTGAAAATGCATTTGTGTAATCTCAGAAATTATAGGGAGTTGAACTTTACCTCTATACTGGAGAAACTGAGTGAACATCTTGACTATTGCCAAACTTCTAGGCAAGATGTAGTTGTTGCTGAATATTGTATTAATTCTTCTCAAGTTTCAGTGGGATGTTAATGAAAAGATGGCAGCAAAACTAACACAGAAGGCCAGCAGAGAAAGGGATAAGAACAGAGTAAATCACCGAACTACATAGCAGCTGAAAGGGACAAACCAGTATAGCTTCTACAGAGGTAAATTGTGCCTGTCAAGTTGTTACAGCTCTTATGGAGTCAACAGAACAGCAGATAAAAGGAAACCAGTGGTCCCTCACAAAGGCAATTAAGGAAACATAGGCCTTGCCCATTCCATCATCAAATCTTGTTATCTATAAGTGTTCTTGGTAGCAAGGAGCTAACACAAGTGGCCTGTGAAGAGGGAAGATGAACTGAAGAAAAGTAGGAGGCTTCTATATAACAGTTTACAAGACTATGCCATATAGGATATTCCACAGTACTTTTTTGTAAATTTAACCAAGTGGCACCAACATTAATCTCAGTCATTAGATGCAAGGAGGAATTTCTTAGTTCTTAGCTATGGACTAATCAGAACATAAGTCTTCAAGACCCATTTTTCCCCCCTTCATTTGTTTTTTTGCCCTCTTTATTCTGATGTCCTCAGTTCCCATTTCCCCTTTTCCATTCCTTTTGCTTTAAGGACTGATACATTTTTGCTGATGAAAGGCTTTTCTTTGTTGGTTAGGGAAACTCTGGATTTAATTAACTCGTCACAGCGTACATACAGAGGGGAGGACAAGCACTCAAATATCACTAACATTTCCTTTCCCACCCTGAAAAGTGAGTTGAAAATTGTGGAGTTGTCAGATCACAGACTTTCTCCTGGAAGGGATGAGTTAGCCTTCTGTGAGCATCCTGGTGGAAGGAATAATTTTAAACACAATCCAAAGGAACATAATTAAAAATAGTGCATAAACAAAGTGTGTAATTTATGATGTGAAAGGCACAGTCCTGTCCAAGACTAAATGCTAGATGCAATACAGGAAATGAGTGGGTCTGTATTGCTGTTTGTCAGAGTAAGAGAAGCTAATAGTGGGCACTTAGACTAAGTACAGACAATCCAAAAAGCCCTTGGTGGAAGCCCTTGAACTATTGCGCTTTAGTTAAAGCACTATAAGTTAGAGTGTGAGTAAACCAAACAGACGTTCACTGCTTGGTGGGGGGGGGGGGGGGGG
>NW_005842590.1:1022804-1024637 GCF_000455745.1 Alligator sinensis
CACTCGGAGCGGTCTGCAACCCCTCCAGGAGGCTGCTGAAGTGGCCCCTCTCCCCAGCCCTGCCTTCCCCCCAACCAGCTGGTGACTGTCAGCAGTGGCTAGTGGGGAGAGACCCTGGACCTCTTCCCCTGCAGCCTCCCTGCCTCCCCACCCCGACCCTGGGCAGACAGTAGCATGCCGCAGGGCTGGGGCTGCTGTGGAGAGAGAGACCCCGGACCCCTTCCCCTATAGATTCCCCAGCCGGATTGCGGCGAATTACAGGGGTGGAGTGGTTGCAGGCAGAGAGGCCTCCCTCCCCCTTGCTGGCTGCAGCTCACAGCTGGCAGAGGGAGGAGGGAGTTCAGAAATCAGAAGCTGTCAGTGACTTGGATCATTGACAGCTGAGGGGGTGGAACCAGCCCAGCACTTGGGCAAAGCAACAAGCTCTGGCCAAGGCTAGAGCACAACCCTGTGCGATGCTGCTTGGGATGGCAGCAATGGCTCTCTATGTTAACCCTCAGTGGGATCTGGCACAGGCAGTTGATAAAGCATTCTAACAGAAAACACTTTAGTCTTATACCTCATCCATCAAGAATTAGCTTAGAGCACGATCTGCCATTTTTAAAGCACTCTAAGAGCCATAAGTGTCTGTTCAGTTATAGCTTTAGACAAATTTCTGAGCACTTAAAGTGTGATAGATGTAACACCTGTACCTATCGTTAGGGACCCATTATAGTGACCGCAGTTGTTAATACATTGAATGGTTGTCCAGAGATGATAAATGAAAGATCTTATTGGTTGAAATTAAAATATTCCAACGTTGCTGAGTGATCACAGTTAAGAAACCCATGAAATGTATCGCAGTTGTAACAGCAACACAGTGCTAATATGAGAATTAAAGTTCTCTCTTACATGTAAAACTATATGCATATATTGAAATACTGGAACTTATGTAGCCTAAGTGATAAATAGCAGCAAATACTTGTGTCCTATATTTGCAGCACCTTTGGTAAAATAACTGGCACTGAAGCTCAGCTCAGTGCAGTGGCTTGTATTCTCGAAAGTAATTTCTGTCTTTTGCATTGATAAACACATTCATCACAAGATAGAAAATAGAAAACATTATTCAATGATCCAATAAAATATTGTAAAATAAAGCTGGAAATGAACAAGAATTGCTAGCAGAATGAGGCTCAAGATACCCAGAAAAAACCTTCAGCCTTCAGGTCATTGACTAAATTATGGAGCTTGAAAGAACTATAGAAATTACCATAAAAATGATCCTAACCTATCCGACCCTATCTTTAAGATATGTATCTTCTTACCTTATGCAAAGAGTTTCTTTCAGACATTGGGAAGATCCACTTTTCTTTAGCAGTAGGCATGGAACTCGCAATTAGTGTAATCAGTAGTACCAAAAAACCAAATTAATTTTTTTAGGACAGGCCTAAAGCATCTGACTCCACTGGAATCTATACAATTTGTCTACATCTTCGTTGAAGTGTGGTGTTCAAAATAGACACAGGACTCCAGGACTCCCAATAGCCTGGAAGACTGTCTTTCTTGACTTACGTGTTGCAGGGGTTTAGGTTGTAGCCATGTTTTCTGTCCAGAAAAATACCCTAATAAAATACTTCAATGTGGAGAACTAGAAGAATTCTTCCGACACCTGCGCCTCGAAGAATATTTCCACGACCAAACTGAACCCACTCCCAACAACAACTCATCCTCTGACAACATTCAAGAAAAGATCAATGCCAAAAAACCCCAAAAAACATCAGATTGGACACCTCGCAGTGGACGAAACCCTAACCTTGACCACTACATTGACTACTTCAGGGAAAGAATGAACAA
>NW_005842590.1:1026016-1026709 GCF_000455745.1 Alligator sinensis
AATTTGCATACCGGTGGCGGGAACTCTTTTGCACCGTGCATTCCTCTTGCAACATGAGCAATGCACTCTGCAAAAGAAGCTGCAGAAAAGGCAGGAAACGCGTCCCTGCACCGGAGTTTCCTCTGCAACAGGAAACTCTCCTGTGCAATGCTCTGCAACTCGGCAGGGATAATTCTGGTGCCGAAGCACACACACACAATCATGCCTTTTGGGTCATGACATCCCCCCTTGCTGAAGGCATAACAGAATTATACCTCAGATCTGTCACCCAGGTCATCAGTAGCTCTGTCAATGGTCCGTGGGACTAAACGAACATATACAAAATTAGCTAACAAAAGAAGTTCGTCCTCAAGGGATCGAACAAAATAATAGCCGGCATACACAAATATACACATAATTATATTCATAACAAAAAATTGAACGATCAGGGCTTCAGTGGGCGTCATGGCGGAGTCGCGTACCAGGCCCTCACTTTTCTCGGTGATGTTATCCTTCTCGGGGCCTTTCTCCACCACGCACTCTGAAGTTCGGATCTGTAAAAGAACTCTCTAAAACAGTTATTTCACCAATATTTACAAAACCTGTACGAAAAACGATCAATTAAACTTACTGTTACTATCAAACATATAATACAAGGATGAACATGATTCTAAACTAAGTATCTACTCAACTCGACGAAATAGTTGAGGAGTC
>NW_005842591.1:0-1176 GCF_000455745.1 Alligator sinensis
GAGCCCGGCTCTGGCGTCCCTGTCGCCCACCAGCCCCCACGCTGTGCTCAGAGAGGCTGGCAGCACGGAAGGGCCCTGCGGGTGGCCGCTGTCCTCCAGCTGCAGGTAGTCCTGAGGACAAGGGGCAGCAGCCATCAGCTGGGGCGAGTAGCAGCCGGGACCCCCGTGCCTGGCTCTGTTCAAAGCGCTAACCCTTCACTTTGCTCCCAGCAGGGCAGAAGCAGTGGCAGCAGCCCCCAGGAGCTATTAATCCCCACAGCGGCCTGTGGCTCGCTAGGCTAAGTGCCCTGGGGTTGGTCCTGGTGCTGCTGTTCGGAGCCAGGCCATGCTCTAGCAGGAGCTGTTTGCCTGGTGCCAGACCCGGCCCCACTGGGTTAGCGACTACCCCAGACTCCAGGCCAGCCCCAAAGCGCTGGGGAGGAGAGTGCGGGGAGTAGTAGAGCCTGGAAGGGAGATAGCAAGGTCCTTAAAGGGCAAGTGCTCTCACCGCATCCTCCTCCACGATGTCCTCCAGCTCCTGGACAATAGCAGAGAAGCACGGCCGCTCGCGGGGGTCGTCCGCCCAGCACTGCTCCATGAGCCTGGCACTGGGGCGCGCACAGCAGGGAGTCAGGCCCAAGCACAGCCCGAGGGCAACAGCTGCTGTGCCACAGCTCCCAGGCCCACCACCATCTGTGCTGGGGGCAGGGAGGAAGCCCCAAGCCCTTCTCCCCCAGCTGCTGCGGCCTGGACTGTGCCCTTCCCCAGCCAGGAGCCCCTGTCCGAGGCAGGCAGAACCCTGCTCACATTTGCTCTCTGCATCCAAGTGGCCTGCTCATCCGGTACCCCGAGCACACGTGGAACATAACTGCCTCAGAGTTGTCCAGGTACGGGTATGGGGAGCAGCCTGCAAGGGGAGACCGGGAGGTTACCCAGCTGTACCGAGCCTCGCCTTTGCCCCTGCCAGTCTGCACAGGGCACTGGCCCAAGCCCAGCCGGCTGTTATACCCTTCTTGCTGCAGGAAATGGGACCCCGTCCCCTCCTAGCAGACCTTTCCCCTCCCAGCACAGGGCTATTCCCAACGTTCCTGTCCTCGTCCACACAGCAGCACATGCACTCACACTGTGCTCAAATGGTTGAGGGACCTGGTTCACCACCAAGCCAAGCAAGTGAGAACTGTCAAGGAGTCTCAGCTT
>NW_005842591.1:1188-13550 GCF_000455745.1 Alligator sinensis
TGACGCAACACTCCCAGAGGCACGTGCTGGCCCGCAAGAGCTCACACAGAGCACGACTCTTTATGCCCAAAGCTGATTCCAGCAGGCAGGGTCCCAGGAGAGTGTCTGTGCCCTGGGCATCACACCCTGCACGTGTGTGTATGCAGACATGTGCACCCCCCACACAAAACCCAAGTGGGGCCCAGCTCTTGGAGCGATACCTAGCATCTCCATCTCCCACAGCACGATCCCAAAGGCCCAGACATCCCCAGCCAGGCCATAGATGCTCTCTCGGAAGTACTCCGGGGGGTACCAGCGCAAGGGGACCTCCACCTGCAATATAGACAGCTCATGGCAGGGGAGGTAGGAGTGCCAGAGGCCAGCACCAGTTGGGAGAGCTCGGCTCAGAGCTTGGTCCACCATCCATGCCTGCCTCGGCAGAGGCTGGGATGCAGCCTCCTACCTTTGGGTGTCGGAGGGGGCCCTCATGGCCCAGCTCCCTAGCCAGCCCGAACTCAGCAATCTTGCACCCATGCGGGAATGCACTGACCAGGATGTTGCGAAGTGCTAGGTCCCGATGCAGCACCTGTGGGGACAGGCCAGGGCCAGCGTATGAGCAGCCAGGCGAGACCTTGCCTTCTGCTCCCCCACACCCTGCAGCTCGCCCAGATTTGTGGGTTCCCCTGAGCTGTGGACCCACCTGCCAGCACTTGCCTGCTTGTCAGCGATGTGCTTCATGCCCAGGGAGATGTGGTAAGCCACCATGGTGAGCAGAGCCTGCAGGTCCCCACAGCTGCGCAGCTGCTCCTGGCGGGAGCGGAGGAAGGTGCGCAGCGTGCCAAGGCCGGCGTGCTCCAGGATCAGCACATAGGGCTCTGCAAAGGGAGTGGCAGCAGGTCAGTGCCACGTGGACCCCAGGCTTAGCAATGCGGCCCCAGAGCAGCCGCTGCCCTTCGCACCCCATCGCTGAACCAAGGCACTTGAAAGGCCCCATCTGCTCCTCTCTGCAGTGAGGGGTGGCTCTACCCTGCTGCCAGTAGCCTTGGTGGCTCATGGCCTACCTGGCATAGCAGCAGCGTCCAGGGCCTTGCAGGCCTCTGTCCTCACGTGTGCCAGGCGAGGCAGGGCTGAGCAACCACCCCTGGATGGACAGGACCCAGAGACCTGCCCAGGGTCACCCAGGGACCCCATGGCCCAGCAGGGTGTCACAGCGTCGGCGGGAGGAGCTGGACTCCTCTCCTTCTCCCCTCACCTTGCTCCATGTTCCAGTCCAGGAGCTGCAGGATGTGCTTGTGGTGGCCCAGCGTCGTCAGGATCCTCACCTCCAGCTCCACTCGTGCTGCTGGCAGGCCTGGGGAAGCCATGGGCACACAGTAGGGGCTGAGCACAGCCACCCTCGGCTATGTGGGTGGCCAGTCCTGCCCCCACCCCCTACGTTCTGCCGCCTCTAAGGTGCTCCCACGTCCCTGGCACAGGCGCCAGAGTCCACAGCAATGCCCCGGGCAACTTACTGGGCTTGCTCTCTGGATGGTAGGGCCAAAGCGGGGACGAGCTCTGCCCAGTGCTGGCACTCGTGCTGCACCTCCCACCCTGGTGCCCAGCTCAGCCCTGGGCTGGGGCTCTGGAAGAAGGAGAAGATGGAAGCATTTCCTCACCCCGGCGACCAATCTTGCAGGTGACCAGCTTGTGTCCCCGGTGGCTCCCAGTGCTCAGCCTGGCGCGGTAGAACTGGCCGTGCTTGCCATCCTTGATCAGCTCCATGAGGGCCACGCCCTGCAGGACACGTGCCAGGCCCTGGAAAGCACAGGTCAGAGCACCCGTATGGTCTGCCCACCCCACACGGGGCAGAGCACCCGTTTGGCCTCTCGCTGCTGCTGCTGGGAGGGTGCTGGCACTGCTGCTGGGAAGACCACAGCAGGGGAGCAGCCGCAACCACCTCCACACGGGTGGCAGAGCTGGGTGGAGTCATCTGGAGCAGCAGCAAGACCTCTAGGGTCCAGGTCTCTGCAGCAGCCAGCTGCAGGCTCCAGCATGGACTCACCTGCTTGTGTCTCCACGTCTTGAAGGAGGTGCGTGCCTCCCTCAGCGGGAGCCATGCAGCCCCTACCAGGGGCCTGGGAGCCCCCTGCCGGCACCCCCCCATGATGGGCTGGGTCTGGGGAGCCCCTGCTTCAGCAGCGCGGATGTCATCCTGGCTCGGGAACTTGCCTGAAGTCCGGCAGCGCCTGGGGGCGAGAGTGTGACCCTGGCGCCTGCCCATCGAAGCCAGTGGCAGGGAGTGGCAGCGCTGGGCTGCTGAGGGGTGTCCTGCGGTGGATCCCTAGTGCAGAGGCCAAACCGGTGGCCAGGAGCCTGTGCTCTCCGGAGCGAGAGGGCAGCAGGCAGGCACGGGCAGACCTACCTCCTGCAGAGCACCGCAGCGGCCACGGACAGGCCCAGCAGGACCGCAACCACAGGGGGGATGATGGAGGAGCAGAGGGCACAGACTGGTGGTGCCCCGGACCCACCTGAGGATGAGTGGAAACAGCCTTGCCGTTGCAACCCCCCCAGCCTTCCACAGCCTCCCCCCGACACCTTCAGCGCTGCGCACATCCCATGACTCCAGGGCCAGCCCACGAGGTCCCTGCCCCTGGCAGCGGGAGCAGGCCCTAGGCAGCAGTGCACCGGTGGCTGGCCTTACCCCTGCTGGGCGACTGCCAGGTACTGCCCTGGGCCGTAAGGTTGAGCAGAGCCGGGGTCTCAGCTGTGGGGCTGGCAGAGGAGAGGGAGGGCCCCGTGCCCACGGGATTCCCTGTCAGTGCTCTCTCATGCCTGCAAGCAAAGCCCGAGTCATAAGTCACATCTCCTGGGCACGTGCATGTGGACGCAGGAGCCTGCCCGGGCCGCAGCACGCAGCCACGACCAGGCCTAGGTGAGGTGGGATACGGCTGATGGGACCAAGCAGCCAGCATCAGGGACCCTGTGCAGCCAAGCTTGTCCTCTGGGCCATGGGTACAGCCGTCCCTCTAGGCCAAGCAGGACAGACTGCATGTACCTGGGAAAGCCCTGTCCACTTGCTTCAGTGACAGGGAAACTCCCCCAGGGCCCCCAGCACCGAGGAGCCCGACAGCCGCTGTGCCGTGGCCACGGAGCAAGTGACTCAATGCCTGTCCTCAGCCTCTCACACAGCCAGTCTGTCCTCCTCCCTCAGAGACCATGCCGGGGCTGCCTGGCTCCTCCTGGCATGTCCTGGGCCAGGGACCCTGGGGGTGGAGGGGACCTGCTGCCCCAGACAGTCATGGGGGAGGCAGGCAGGTGGCTCAGGCAGGTCCAGCCACACCACCCACCAGGCAGCCTGAGAAGCACCCAACGTTTGTCTCCCCTGCCCGTCAAGGAGGCACGGCTCCGGCTGCTCCCCAGGGAGAAAGGCAGAGGACCCTCAGGATGTGAATAACCCCCTGGCAGGGGAGGCCCGGTGCAGGGAACCTGTGGAGCTGACTGCCCCATGAGAAGGGAGCCCCCAGCCCCTCCGTGGACCGTGCCACTGGCTACGGGGCAGCGCTGGCAGGACCTCACAAAGGCCCCTCCAGCAGCAGCCCGAGGGCACAGAAGCAGCACACCTGTCCCCAGGTTGGAGAGGGAAGCGGTGCTGGACAGCTCACCTGCAACCCCTCTGGCCAGCTGGGCAAAGGCGCCTGCTGGAAGCAGGGTGCCGGGGGAGCAGGGTGCATCCGCAGTGCCCAGCAGGACTAGCCCACGAGCTGTGAATCCCTCGGGGGCCGTTGGGAGTCTGACCCCTCCCCAGAGAGCGGGGAAACGGCTTTGCAGGAAGGACCAAGCTGTGACTCACCTGCCCATCCTGTGTCTGGCTGGCAGCGCCTGGCCTCAGCCTCCCAGGCACCTCCGCGTCTGCACTTCTGCGTCCAGCCCAGGAGCGTTTCCTCAGCACGCCTCACGGTGAGAGGAAATGGGGCTGAGGTTTTGCTGTGCTGTTGTACCCCAGCTCGCAGCCCTGCTGCTGTGGGGGAAACGTGGCCATCTGACTGGAACGGGGCCGGACTTCCTGCGCCGGCTGCCTACCGGGCGTTTCTCTGAACTCTCAGGGCTTCTGTGTACCTGCTGCCACTAGCCAGCCACCTTCCTCCGCATTCAGGACACGTGGGCCTGCGGGGGCCCTGCCTTCCAGACTCGCTCTCAGCAGCTGCTGTCTCGAAGGCTCTGTTCTTGCACTTGCTACAGGGCTGGGGTCCGCTTCACGGGCACCTCGTCTAAGGGCCACAGCAGCGGTCTTTGGTTCTCCCTCCCTGCGGCCTGGCCGAGCTGACGGCACTCAGAGAGCAGACTCATTTCTGTCCATGGCCCTGCTTATACTCACCTTCCAGCCACCGAAGGAACGGCTCCCTCGCTCGCAGCCGCAGGCCAGGAGCTTGGTAAGATGCGAAGCACACAGGACTAGAAGGGGCCCCTGGCCAAGGAAGCCAGTGCCCTGCACTCGTGGCACCCAGCTACCCAAGAAACTCTTGAAGCCACCACTGCAGACCCCTTACACAGCTGCAGGGCCCGGACCCCAAATGCCAGCACTGGCCTGGGAAGAATCCCTTTCTGACCCTAAACTTGGCAATAAACCTGACCCTGAGCAGAGGAGCATGGCCTCTAGCTGGGAAACTCTGGGTATCCATGTACTGACCGGAGCAGGTCTTTCTTTCCTTGGCTGGCAACCCCAATGCTCCTAAAAGCCTCGGAGCTCTCCCAAGGACACAATATGGGCAAAGGACACTTCCCTAGGACTGATGGCACAGACAGGACACCAGTTTCTGTCCCTCCAGGTGAGGCATGCAGGGCTGGAAGCTAGGAGGGAACCAGCACAGTGTCAACAGCTCCAACCTGGAGTCAAACCCTGAGCCACGTGGTCAGGGCCCTGGCATCACTGCAGGGCACCCAGAGTCAGGGTCTGCAGAGCCTACCCTGCTGGGCAGAGGGGCCAGAGCAAAGCACCGCGGGGGGGCAGAGGGGGCACCCACAGGGAATCAGAGCCACACATGCACCAGTTCCTTCAATGCTTTATTGACTAGTGATTTGTACAGTTATTTACAGACAGTGAAGCCAGCCCTTGGTGCAACACTGCGAGCCTGGCCGCAGCTCTCCAAGCTCTGCCATTCCCCACCAGCCCCGGGAGGGAAGAAGCCATCAAACCAACCCATGCAAGGGCCCCTGGGCTGTGTCACCCCTGAGCACATGCTGGGCAGCCAAGATCCTGCTTACATCCAGCCAGCCCTGAATTCACACTACGGGCCTGACTGGGGCCCCCAGCAGTGCTCCACCCTGGGTACGGCGTCAGGGCAAACCTTGTGCGCCCCCCGCCCAGCACAAACCTCCACGGGGGCACCCCCTGCTCTGCTCCTGACAAGGTTAGACCTGTCAGCAGCCCAAAAACCCAGCAGGAGAGATGGCCGAACAAATGCACAAACAGCCCACGGCAAACACAGGGCAGCTGCTGCTCCACTCTCCGTTGAGCAGCTGCCAGTTCCCTGCCTTGCTGACAGTGCCTCCCAAAGGGCTGTTCCCAAGGGGCGTTAGCACTGCACAGGGTGAGGTGCTGCCAACCACCCACTGCTGTAACTCAAACACCCACCAGGAGCCAAACACACGCTCACGCCACCCACTAGCAGCAGCCAGTCCTGTTGCTCCACTACCTTCCCCCACTAGGACCCCAGGGGCTGCACGTGCCATGTCTGATAGCAGAGAAGTCAGGAAATGAAGGGATGAAAGAGAGGAAACCGCAGCCCTGTAAGCAGCTGGTTTCTCTCGGCCCACTTCTCTTACTGGGGCACAGCACAGGTCGCTGGCGCTGCTATTTCTGAAGAGCGGTGGTTCAGAGAAAGCAACCAGCAGCCCTGCTGCCCTTTAGACCCCGCAGACGAGGGGACTGCTCGGAGAAAGCAACAGGTCACAAAAAGGGACTACGTGGAGGCTTTTCAAGGGGGAAGAGTGCCGAGACACAGCTTGTCCTGGACAAGGGCGCTAGCAGGCATGCAGGGAGGGCAGGGGAGGGGAAGCTTTGTGGTGTCTTTTGATCAGTTCTGCTGGAAAACCCTTCTGCTCCACAGAGACAGCCTGGCTTCATAGTGGGGAGTCAATAAGGGGGGAGTACAGGCAGAGAAGGGAAAAAACAGGATGAGACTGGCCCTGCGGGCAGCCTGATCCTCGGGCGCTCTGCAAACCCATGCCTGCTTCCAGTCTCAGCATGCAGGAGGCGGCAGCGCCTGAGCTCACCAGCTGCAGATTCGATGCAAGGGTCTCTCCACTGTGCCCTAAGTTCCTGCAAACCTGCCCCAGGTTCAGAGGGCTGCCAAGACCCCAGACCCAGCTGCAGAAAGACAACCCCTGGCTAGGAGCAGTGCAGGGCCTTCACATCCTAAAACAAACCCCTACAGCTCTACACAGGCACCAGCAGAGAGGGAATGCAGACCTGCCTCCAGGCAGCAAGTGAAGCAGCATGCAGCTAGCTCAGTCTGCAGTGAGGAGGTCACAGCACCCGTGTGCTAGGACCTAGAACTCAGCTTTGCTGTGCTGCAGCCCGGGCACCACCTTGCTGAAGCCAGGCAGTGGCCCCAGCTCTGCAAGGAGGGGAACCTTCGTGTCCCAGCAGCACACACCAGGCCAGGGCACCACGGCCGTGGGGACTCTCACAGTTACATATGAGCAGGGAAACGGCTACAGCACTGGCAGCGAGGCACACATTTCTACGGGTCAGCACGGTGCCGGGGGGGTCCTTCCTATGACTTTTAGCTCAGCTCCGAGCGTGCAAAGAGCAGTGACAACCTGCTCTGCACCTGCTGCCCCCGCCCCCCACGCTCTGGCTCTCACCAAGCCAACGCAACAGCAGCACAAGTTGAGCCCCAGCAAGTGCCTCTGCTCAGAATACAGCTCCAGACAGCAGCAAGCAGACTGCACCAGCAAGGGCTGCACCCAGGGAAATGTTTGCATTTCAGCCACTGCTGGGACTGAGCTGCAAAGCAAGAGGTGTGAGCTGAGCTGGCTGAGCTCTGCACAGGCCGAGCTGGGGCAGGTGGGACAGGAGAGCAAGCTTCGGGGCACGGAGGAGAGCGGGCTGCCTGCCTCTGGGAGGGCCAGTTTAGAGGGAAGCCTCACGTGCTAAAGAACTCACAGGAGGCTGGGAAAGCACCTGGCCTGACTGCTGCAGGAGCGCAGGCCCTCAGGTGCCAGCTCAGGTCCTGGCAGGCACCGCAAACAAAGGGAAGGGGCAACTGTCACAACTTATAACACTCACATGCAGCCCGAGCGAGTCAGCGCC
Organism: Alligator sinensis; assembly: GCF_000455745.1. Classification (NCBI taxonomy): domain Eukaryota; kingdom Metazoa; phylum Chordata; order Crocodylia; family Alligatoridae; genus Alligator; species Alligator sinensis. The sequence continues at coordinate 8,462 of NW_005842591.1, forward strand.
AGAGTTCAAAACACTCTCCTCAGACAGCAGTTAGAACAGAATGGTTTAAAGGTGTCAAAATGCTGCGTCCTGGCTGCATTGCGCTTGGGAGCAGGTCTCCGTGCTCCTCGGCGGTCCGCGCTCTATGACTCTACCAGTGCACACCGGAGGGGGGAGTCTTCTCATCCTTGTTGCTTTCCAGGGAGAAGGGGGGGATTCGCACATCGAAGTGGGAGCCGTCGGGCCTCTCGAAGCGAAAAGTGCCCCTGCAGAACCAAGGCAAAGACCAGACAGGCCAGCCTGTGAACACAGGCTGTCGCAGCGCAGCAGTGCAAAAGCATCAGCTCTGCCCTACCCTGGGGCTGTGGCTGCCTTCCAGGTCCAGCCCAGTGGCAGGAACACATCCCTGTACCCGGGCAGCTCACCTGTGACAAGGCTTTTGGGCAGTTCAGTGCATTCTCAGCACACAAAGGCTGCACCACCCCATGGGTTTCTAGGAGGGGCAGGCACAACTCAGGTAGCCTGCATCAAGTCTTAGCATGAGTTAGGCACCCACAGGACACCAGTGCAGGACTCATCTCAATCGAGTCTGCCAACAGGTCCAGTCGTGCACTCATTTCCTGGCCGTGGCACTAAGATCAGCAGCCTGCAGCTGGGCAGTCAGCAAAAGGCTGGCTGTGCTGATGCAGACTGGCCTCCGCAGGGTCTAACTCTTTGTGGACACGGGGTTTCACAGCCTGGCTCTTGGGAAAGGTGACAGTGCAGTAAAGCCAGGCTCCCTACAATCAGCCCGAGGGCAGAACTCGCTAGGCATGCATGAGCCTGAAGCCACAACCTCTGCATGCAGCATAGTACATGGTGGAGAACTGAACATAGCAGGAGGCAGCTGGAAAGGCTCCAGCTCTTTCTGAGCCTGGCACACACTGGGGTAGAGGAGGGAACCAGTTCAGAGCTCACACCAACCTCAGGCCAGCAGAGACTTCTGGAGTCACCGGGGACAAGCCTGCAGACAGGCAGCCACTAGTTTGTTCCCACCCCTACCCACTTCTGAGCCCTGCCAGCTCCAGGTCGTGAGCGGTTCTGTAGCACAGCCCGCCCAGTGCCACGACAGTGCATGTTCCTTACCACATGTGGCCACTGGATGCCTGCAGGGAGACATGACTGCTGTACTGGAACGCTGGTTGCTCTTTGGATAAGACTGGCTCCTAAGGAGATAGAGACCCCATGCATTAATTGAGCACCTTTGGATTTCTCCTCAGCCAGCTCTTGACAGGAAATCTGCTTTGCAAAACTCTGCTGGCTATGAGAAGCCACCTGACCACTGCTCCCCTATCCCACCTCCTGCTGCCCTCAAGGCCATCACCACCTGTGCCCTGGAAGCAGTTTGAGCCTTACACCTGCAATTCCCTGACCTACCATCCCTATCTCAAGCCCTGGTTAGATGACTGCATGTCCAGAAACAAACATCTGGCTGAGCTCCTTCCCACACACTGAACAGCCTGGGAAAAACTGCTCATAGGTTCTTCCATAAAACACGCTCTCCCTGCTGCCTCTGGGCATGACGTCCTGGAGAAGTGGCCCTGAGGACAAGCTGTTTCACAACAGGATCCAGGCAGTGCTTACCCGTCCTACCACTCCTCGGCCCCGGACAGTTTCCAGGGTGCCAGATAAGCTAAATATCCTCCAGTGCCGTTCTCGGAGCTGCACCACTTCACTGTCAAGGTTCTCCAAGCGGATACAATAGCGCCACTGGACAGAAGACAGTCAGTTAGCAAGAGCCAGAGTGAGCTACCACTAGCCAATAACACGGGTACTGGGAATCACCAACCCAGAGCTTCCCTCCCCGAGTTGTATGACAGCAGTGGGGCACATTTCCCTGCAGCAACAAAACTCCCTCCCCAAGGTGTTTCGAGAAGCACTTACCCAATAGACATGTGAATTCTGGGCTTCCTGCCAAAGGAAAGAAGTGACTTTAGAGAATGCCCTTTAGCTATCAGCAGCGCACAAGCACAGAGGACACTGTCTCATAGTGTCAGGCACAAACAAGCCACATGTGAATGCAGCACAAGGTGCTGCCCAAGTCAGTCCTTACTAGTCCCGATCAGCTGCCTGCTGGCCCTGCCCTGTGCTGGGCAAGTGTGACTGTGACCAGACAGCCCTGCAGGACCCCTCAGCAATGGCAGTCTGATGGGACACCGGCACTTGCGTCAGTGCTAGGAGACATCTAACTCTGCCTCGTGCCGGTTACTCGACTCCCCGGTCGGAGGAGATGTACATCAGTGTGGCACCAAGACCCATGATTCCATCAGGACCTATATCTCACGGCCTGCAGCTGCCTTACAAGCACATGGCTTCACAACTTCTTTATGATGAAGCGGGATGTCTCCATGGGCAAAGTCCCGGATGCCCATCCCAAAAAATACAGCTGGCTAGCACAAATGCTATTATTTTGGTTTCTGCTCCCCAAACAGTAAGGCTGAATCAACATGAGGAAACAAAGGATTTCTGCTGAATGCAGAGAGCCCTAGGTCAGGGGAACCCTCTCCCATTAATGCTAACAGAAGAGAAATACCCTGCTGGTGTCACACAGCACAGAGCGAGGCTGTGGGCATAAGCGTCACTGAAGCGCAGACTGGGCTGGCGCCATTTCACCTGCACTTGGGATCCAAAATTAACAGCACTGATGATACAGACCATGGTGAAACTTCTCACCTGCTCTCTGCCAGCTGCTCTCACAGACCATCCAAGGCATTTCACGGTCACAAGCAACAAGCAGGATGAGGTGGGGGAGCTGCCCACAACCCTTCCCCCCTCACCTTTCCATGCTGGGACACCTGTTTGTAACTGCAAGTGTGGCAAGAAGTCAGGTCCTCCAACAAGTGAGGCTGCAGACCTGATTCTGAGGTGGTATCCACCCTGGAAAGGCTGGGCATGGCTTCAGTGACCAGAGGATGACCACAGTGTCAGACCTACCCTCATGCCCATGTAGAAAGGGATGACAGTGACCCGGATGTTGTCGGTGGTTTCCCGGTGCACATCAGAGAGCTCCAGCCAGGGATGGTTCTTCTCTTGCCATGCACACAACGTGTCCCTCGCTACAAAAGGTGGAACTGCAGGGAGTGAAAAGAGACCACCATGTCGCACACCAGGTAGATGCTCCCAGGCACCCCCTCCTTGAATGGATGCAGTGGTCAGCCCGAATGGACTCTGCTAGAACAAAGCCACCTCCTGGCTCCTGTACTGGAGTACGGTAAAACCCTGTAGCTAGGACAAAGACCTCCTAGTGCACCCGTCTCCCAGCCTTCACTGAGGCCAGACTTCCAGCAGCAGGAAGTTACCTTTTGTCTGGTCATATATGAGAAACCTCTCGAACAGCTCGTGCTGAATGGGCACCTGATCAGTGGAGTTGTAGGGAAGGATATCCTCATGGCTCACGTAGTCCAAACCTAAACAAGAAGCCCAAGTAAACCATGAAACACCATGAAATGGAGCAACTATCCAGAGCAGTCTGAGCAAGGAAATCAGCTTCGCTTACGACCAGCTCAGGAAAGAGCACCTTGTTGCTAACCCTGCATCAGCACACGTAGCCTCCAGCCACAGCTATTAGATGCCTCAAGAATCTGCAAGGAAGACGTTTCCTTACCTGGTATGGCATAGAGGGCTCTGCTGTCGTCGTGATTTGCCAGGAACGTAACTGCTTCTGTCTGCGACCTCTGAGACTGAAGAAGGGCAATTTAATACCACAGATGCACAGAAATGCCGGTTAGTTTCCAGCCGTTTCATTATGCTCCTCTCTCAATGTTGCACATTTATTTTGCACACCCAGCTCCTGTCAAAACACCTCCGCCATGTTAATTCTCCTAGGATGACTCGCAACCCAAACCCACAGGGTTTTGTAGCTACTCCCAACCCACATCATCCAAACATGCAAGGAAGTGGATGTGGGGAGAGGAACCGGTCTAATGCAGAAGGGCAATGGTTCAGCACTCCTGCCTGCCTCCCCAGAACAGTGACCTGACAAACAGCCAGTTTGTCCCCGAAACATTGCCAGCAGAGCAGACTTCAGCCACAGGAAAGATGCTCCCCACATCAGCTGCTGTCCGTGCCCAGACAACTCACACGGGCGAGGAGTCCCTGGGCATCCACAAACTCACTGCAGTTACTTACTATGTGAGGACAATCCCGAGCATCTATCAGCACCTGGTAGTAGGTGTGAGTTTTGCCTTTGACTTCTTTGGATCCGTGACCCGCCGCATTCTCGCTCCTAAACAGAAAGGCGCAGGCTGAGCACAAGAGCACCTGTCCCGTCCTGCTCCTACAAGACACCACCCCCGGCACCAAGCTCACACTTGGGCCTCGCCTACAAGCAAAAGCTCTGCCAGCCTGGCCGCGTCGCATCGCTCCTGTGCCAACCCGCCCCGCTCCTACCGCACGGCAGGGCAGAGGGAGCCGTCTGACCCTCGGTTTCCAAACAGGCACAAACAGCACACGGCCTTCCCCGAAACCTCTGCCCTTGCGACAACCCAGTTGAAATTCACAACCCAAGCGATTTCTCTCCCAAGCACAGACCCCTCCCAAATCTCCTGCCGCCACCGCACGCTCGAGGCATTGCCCCGCTCCTGCCTACAGGCCTCGGAGACTGCGCAGCGCAGGGAAGAGGCTGGCGCGGGACCGCACTGGGACAGAAAACGAGCAAACTCGAACCCTACTTGTCTCGGGCAGGGGAAGTGACGTCCCGATCGTACAGTCTGGCCTGCCAGGGGAACAGGACGATCCCGCGGTACCCGAACACGCTGTGCAGGAAGAGCTGCAAGGGAGAAACGGGAATCGCAGCCTGCGCGGGGCGAGCAGGGCAGCAGCAGCAACGCAGAGGGACGGGGTCGAGGCGCAGGTTATCGCTGCGACAGCCCACCGAGCGTCGCGGAGGGCTCTTGCCCCGCGATGGCGGCGACGAGGGTTTGGGGCGAGCGAGCCATGTCTCGGCCCCACGGAGCTTCGGCTGACGCCAAATGCCAGGAGCGGCGGGGCGAGGCGAGGCGAGGCGGGGCCGCGGACGCGATTCCCCAGCACCGAGCTGAGCAGGGAAACCGGCAGAGCGACCGCGACCGCG
>NW_005842591.1:14276-16423 GCF_000455745.1 Alligator sinensis
GGACTGGGGCAGCGCTGCCCCCCCCGCGGGTCAGGCCCCAGCCGCGGGTGTGGAGAGTATGGGAGCGTCGGGGACAAACTTTAAACACCGGCGCGTCCTTGAACGGAGAGCGCCGGCCCGGGACGGGGGAGACCGCCGCGCCCGTCTCGCCCCGCGTGGGAGTGAGGGGCACTGGCCACCGGTGGCTGCAAATGGGTCCTGGTGCAAAACAAGGGTGAGAGCCCCTGGCCCCGCTTAGCCGTGCAGGCCCGTGCACCCCGCTTCCCCCCATCTGCTGCATATAAACACCGGCGCGTCCTTGAACGGAGAGCGCCGGCCCGGGACGGGGGAGACCGCCGCGCCCGTCTCGCCCCGCGTGGGAGTGAGGGGCACTGGCCACCGGTGGCTGCAAATGGGTCCTGGTGCAAAACAAGGGTGAGAGCCCCTGGCCCCGCTTAGCCGTGCAGGCCCGTGCACCCCGCTTCCCCCCATCTGCTGCATAGATACGTCTTGGGGCCACAACGGGTGTGTTTAAAGCCCGGGGGTGCTGGGAGGTGTCACGCGCTAAGGTTCGCTGCTTGCCCCTGAGCGACAAGGGGTGAGCAGGTCCTTTCCTCTTGTAGGGAACCCGGTGTACCTCCACGAGCTGCTGGAAGGCAGCGAGATCGACTTTCCTGAAGTGAAGAAGCCTCCGAGGGTACGTAAGAAGGGGGGATTGGCCCCTCGGAGAGAAGGTGAGCTCTGACCTTGCCGTGGCCAGTGCAGTATCAAGACTAGCTACGGCGGTACGGGCCCCAGGGTCTGTGTCTTTTAGCTGAGGCTTGTAAGCACAAAGGAAATGGGCCTAAGGGATGTGCACAAACACACGGTGGCTCCTTTGTTCTCAGCCGAGTTTTTCCATGTTTATTCTCTTTCTTCAGAATCCAGAGCTGGTCGCCCGCCTGGAGAAGATAAAGGCTAAGCTTGCCAACGAGGAGTACAGGCGCATGACAAGAAACATCCATTGCCAGGTCAGAGGGGAAACAGTGAGGCTGCCAAAGAAAAATAAACCTGAACTCTCTTCTCCATTAGCTGCATGGATTTACTCAACCTTGCGGTACTGCCGTAAGTGTCAGTGCAGCCAGCCACAGCACCCAGCTTTTTAGTGAATTTGAGTCCGTAGCTCAGAGGCAGAAGCATCCTGGAGTTCAGAGGAGACCTCTCTCATGTGGGTCCCCTATGAACTCCTGCTAGGCCCCAGACTCGCTCTGGAGGCAGACACTGTCTCTCTGACGCTCATACATTTGTCAAGAATGAAACTGCCAAATTGGTATTGTAAAGGATGGACTCCTTGAGCCCCACCGCACGCGGCCCTCCGGTTGGCACACACAGGGAATGATATAGGTGAAGGCTCCGAGAAGCCATGCTGAGATAGTCTCCTAGTGGAGATAGATATCTAGGAGGGAACTAAATGTTTTGTTTCTGTTTTTATCTTATTCCTTTAGGATGTGTGCCGGGATGGGACTCTGGCTGATTTGGGAAGGCAGGGTAAGTTGGGTAGCAAAGCAGTGGTGAGAGCTGAGGAAATGCTGTCGCGTGCCTGTTCTCAGAGAACATCCCCTCCCTCTCCAAAAAGGGCCAGAGGTTTCCCAAGATGCTCTTAAATGTAAAGATATTCAACCTACCAACAAGACGGTCCAATTTTAGTTCTTAACAGTAAATAATCACAGGGGACAGATATTTGGCTTGTCAAAAGTTGAAGGGCTGTAGGAAGCCTCAGTGGATCAAAGTCTAGAGGAGGAAGAGTCCCCTGAAAGATGTGAGATCTGCCACCCTGGCCAGTGAAGTGAGACTGGTCAGTTCGCTTTCTCTCTGGTTCCAGCTGGCGTCCGAGTGGCTGGCAGACCCCCCTTTCCATTTATAGCTCAGGTGACAGACAGAGGTGCTTGCAAGTCGGAATAAAAAGAGACTCTTCTCTCCTTCTCCAGTTAGGTCAGTGAAAGCTCTCATCATCACCATATTCAACTTCATTGTCACTGTGGCAGCTGCATTTGCCTGCACCTACCTGGGCAGACAGTACATCTTTACCGAGACAGCAGCGGTGAGTAAGCAGAGGTGTCTTGTTTTGAGGACTCCCGAACTTGCTTGGGGCGGTCTCTGGGCAGGTTAGGCAGATGTGGCAGGGAAGG
>NW_005842591.1:16433-18657 GCF_000455745.1 Alligator sinensis
GGAATGCAGTTTCTCTCAGAAGCAGGAGTCTGCTTGGCACACTCGGGCAGTAGGACTAATGGGTTTTCTTTCTGCCCCCAGCGTGTGCTGTCAGCTGTAATAGTGGCCTCGGTGGTCGGCTTGGCCGAAATGTACGTGATGGTGAGGACCATAGAAGGGGAGCTTGGAGAACTGTAGTGGAGGCTTCCACCACATACTGTGATCCTTCAGCTGGAGGCCACCTTCCTACCCTGTGGGCTATTTATTGGAGGCCACAAACGTGTCTGGTGCTGGTCTGTGAATTCCTTGCAACTGTCATTGCTTCTATGGACACTCTCTCTCCTCCGACAGCGCTCCCTGGCTGCCCGCTTTCTGGAGTGAGGCATTGGGTGCACTGACTGGTGACTGCAGCGTCAAACAGGATGTCCACACAGACCTTTCAGAGCATGCACACAGCACAGGGAGGAGCAGGAGATGAACTCTGCCTCCTCTTCTGGCTCCACAGCTGCTCCTGCTCCTTCTTGTTAGAGACTACCCAGGTCTATCCCAGCTCCATTCATGTCAGGGCCAGCTCCATCTCTGGTAGAGGTCTCAGCACCTGGTTTCTGCAAATGCTTTTTATTCCTACAGGTTGAATCCCACCCTGCCCCTTCCTCCCCCCAGACTGCTGCTTTAGTGAGAAGGGGGGATATGTAAACCTGTTCAGGACTGACCCACCTCCTGTGTTAACGGCCTTGCTTCTGTCCTCTGCACACAGCAGCTCCTGGACATGGAGAAGGCAGTCCAGGCCCCGGCCCTCCACTTGGACAGGGTGACTACCTGTCTACTTCCTGACACTTCATAGAGCTGTTTGCTGTTCTCTTGGGACCAGGGGGGTTGGGATTGCTCCGGGGACCTCTCTCATTGTTAATAAAGTTGAACCCTGCTTCTGACAAACAAAGTGACCGATTTGCTTCTGGACAGGAGTCAGGCCAGAGGCAGGGGCAGCAGCATGGGTGGGGGCTTGCAGCAGGGTTGGGGGAGGCAGAGGATCCCCAAATCCCTCTTGTGCTGTTTTGGGTGGGGGGAGCTGGGAGGAATTACCCACTTTCTCCCTGTGCTATGCAAGATCGAGCTTCAGGGCAAGTCCTGCCTCTCCCTCTGCAGATGTGCACTTACCTTGCTGTCATCTGCTCCAGCCAGTGTCTCAGTTTCCCCTATTGTTTGGAAAGCTTGCCTACCCGGCCCCTGGGCTGTAGCACAAGAGCTGGCTGCAAGAAGGGCAGCCTCTAGCACCTGGTGATCCTATTTGCTGGGCTGCAAATCTCAGAAGCCCTTAGCAATCAGAATGGGAGCAGAACACAAATCCTCATCCCCCCCAAGCTGACCCCCGTCACTACATGGTGTGCTGTGATGGGTCTTCCATCTCGGGGAAAGCTGATGGGTTTGCACAGCCAGCCGGTCTAAGAGGTGAGCAGACCCTGCATGGGACCCCAAGTGGGCAAGGCTGATGCCAGCTACACCCCAGCAGCTGACTGTTCCCTTCTTCCTTCAGGGGCCTGTTGTACAAGCTTCAGTGGAGGAGGGCCCTGGCTCTTCAGCTGCCCTGAGGTAACAGACTCCTACAGATTCGGGCAGTGAGCTGCTAAGAGAAACTGGTCCTGCAGGAAGCTGCAAGGTGCTGCTGGAAGCCTGCCCTGGGTTCCTCTTCCCCTGCCCCAGACTGGGCAGAGCCCAGGGGCTCATAGCAGCACCACACTGCAGCAGGCAGCTGTGGCTCAGAGGCCAATGCCATGGCCTGCTTCCACTCCATCCTCCCCAGCAGCAGTACCCTTGCCTGGGCTGGACAGACTCGCACTGCCTAGGGGGCCATCCCAGACCACCCACCTGCACCCTGGCACTGGCCCCTGCAAGCCATTTGCCAGGCAGGCTCCGACACCAGCGAGATGCAGGGCCAGTCCGCAAAGCTGGGGGAGGGGAGGGAGGGCAGGGCTGGGCCGGGCAAGCCCCGGGCAGCATGCCAGCAGCTCCCCGCCTTGATTAATGTTCTGATGTCGGCTAAGCCCCTTCTAACAACGCGTTTTAATATTTCTGAGACGTGCCAATCTGCCGGCGGGGCTGGGCCGGGCTGCGCGGGCCGGGCCGCGCCGTGGGATTAGGTGGGCGAATCCTGCGGGCCCAGATTAAGGTGCCGCTCGGGAAGATTAGTTGGCATTAGCGCTGATCGCCCGCGCCCCCACTTAGGAGATTGCAGGGCCGGGCCGCT
>NW_005842591.1:19451-26724 GCF_000455745.1 Alligator sinensis
ACAGGTCCTGGTGCCCCCGCCCTGGGGATGCCCACGGGCTGCCCGCAGCCTGCACGGCAGGTACCCGCCTGGTCCCCTCCACCCTTGCTGCCGGGGCCTGCCTGAGCTGCACCCAAGCTGGGCTGTGCTGCCCGGACTGGGCCCCGGGCCCCAGCACCTGAGCCCAGCCTCTGCCCGGGGCTGATCTCCCCGCGCACACGCATGCACACATGCGCATACAGATGCACACACAGACACACACAACCAGACACACACACACACGCGGCACCTCCCTGCTTTCGCACAGGGACCTGGGCAGGGCTGGTCCAGGCACCGGGGAGGTGGATCCTGCCACCCTGGCTGCATGGCTGGGCTCTGGACAGCCTCTGCTCTGGGAGAAGCTGGGAGGCACTGGCACCTCCAGTCTCCAGCAATTCCCTGGCTAAGAGCCTGCTCAGACCAGCCCTGTGCCCTCCTCCCTGCTCTCGCGGCATGAGCAGAGCAGCTGGAAGGTGGAGGCAGCAGCTAGGGGCTAGGCCCAGCCGGAGTGCAGCATGGCCGCAGCCCAGCCAGCCCCTGGCAGCACCACCAGCCACCAGCAAGGAGGGCACGGGAAGGGGCACCAGCCTCTCTCTGCTCCACTGGTTCCTATTGCACCACACCAGGGCTCCAGCAGCCTTGGTCCCAGCCAGCCCAGCCTCGGCGGGGGAGCTCCTGCTGCTCTACCTGCCCCGGCTCAGAGCTGACCCCAGGGTCATTCCCCCTCTCTCCCCCACAGCCATCTGGAAGGGTGCAGCATGGCGTAGCCACAGCTGGCATGCAACGGGGCTGGCTCCCAGCCAGCACCCAGCAGGCACTGCCCCTCACTCCCTCCTGGGCCCCCCTGGAGCCTCCCAGCTGCTGGCTGCTTTCCCAGCCTGCGCGGAGCTGCCAGGCCTGAGCAGGGGCCGTGCCGCTGTGGGGAGGGATGGTAGGGCTGGCAGAGGTGAATGTTTAACCATCGGCTCCATTCAAGCAGCTCCGGGCAGGCTGGGGTCGGTTCTGGCTGGGAAAGGCTGCAGGGGAGGGGACAGCCAAGCACTGAAGCGCTCCCGACTTCACCGTGTAGAGAGCTGGGTTCAGAACCATGTCCGAGCCGGAGCAGGGCCAGGAGCCGGGGCTGGGCACAGAGGCCAGGCCACGACAGCCAGCCCCGCCGGCCCGGTAAGGAAGAGTCCCAGGCAGGGGGAGGCCCCTGCGGGCACAGAGGCATGGCGGGGAGGGTAGCGGGGGATGCCCTGTCCCAGGGAAGGCAGAGGGCTGCACAGTTGGCTGGGCCTCCATCCCAAGTGCTCTGGGCCCATCCCCTCCACCAGCAAGAGTCAGCAGTCCCGTGCCCAGGCTGGGGAGTACAGAAGGAGGCCGGGGAGCACTAGGGCTGCAGTGGGCGAGGTGCAGGGTGCTGGGGCGTCAGGGCTGTGTCCTGGAGCTGTCCCTGCCCTGGCACCAGTGCAAGGCATCTGCATCCATCTGTGCTGTCTGCTTTCCCCGAGGCGCCCTGATGAGGAGCTGGCAGAGCCCACCCAGGGCCAGGCAACGCGCCTCTGTGTGGTGGTCAGGTACGCAGAAGGCAGAAGGGCCAGGGCACCTGCAGGGCACGGGTGCTGGCGGACCCAGGCTGGCAGCCAGCTCTGAGTGTGGGCAGGCCCAGATCCCTGGGTCACAGGTGGGGCAGACGCAGGACTTGGGATGGGGGTCCACGGGAGTGGAGGCTGTGTGGGAGGCAGGGGCAGGGGCTGGGGCTGAGCCAGCTGCCTGGGGTGACTGTGGCCATTCATTCCCCTGGGCAGGGTGCGGCCGCTGAGCTGCGCAGAGCGCAGCAGAGGGGACCGGCAGGCGGTGCACTGCCCTGGCGACAACACCATCGCGGTGAGTGCCTCCCCCCGCAGCGCAGCGCCTGCAGGCAGAGCTGTCCCTGAGCCCAGGCCTCTCTCCTGCTGCCAGGTGCATGAGGCAGGGCAGGAGGCTGCATTTGGATTCGGTGCGGTGTTCGACGCCGGTGCAGACCAGGCCGAGGTGTTTGAGGGCAGCGGCGTGAAGCGGCTCGTCGAGCTGGCGGTGGATGGGTGAGAGCCCAGCGCCCACCCTTGGGCTCTCCCCACCACCAGCTGTGGGCTAGGACCCCTGCCTGGGCACCCTGTGCTACCCCTGCCTGCCCCCGACCTCTCCCCCAGCCATGCACGCATCTGCCAGGGCCTCCTCCCCCACTCCAATGACTCCAGCAGGTTCTGGACTGCACTGGCAGGCGCCCCCTCCCTGCAACCAGCAGCACCTGCCCACTCCCAGGGATGACACAATGATGCTGTGGCAAAATCCAGGCCAGATCCGGCCCTGCTGACCTGTGCTCTGGAAGATGCAGCTTCAGGCTGCTGCTGGAGCCCCAGGGGCTGAGCTGGCTTTGCCCCGCTCCCCAGGTTCTCCTGCACCGTCTTTGCCTTTGGACAGACAGGCTCGGGGAAGACCTACACACTGACAGGGCCCCCGGCTCAGGTGAGCGCAGCCCCCTCCTACCACCACCCGCACTGTGAGGGCCCACCATGCCCAGATCCGGGGCAGGAGTGCTGGGCTGAGCTCCCACAGCGGGCACCCCACGGCTGTCCCCTGCAGGGTGAGGGCCAGGTGGCGCCCAGCTTTCGGGGTCTGATGCAGCGCTCCTTCGCCTGGCTCCTGGAGCAGAGCCAGTGCCGCAGGCCTGATGTTGCCCTCAGTGCGTCCTACGTGGAGATCTACAATGAGCAGGTACGAGCCCGCCCTGCTGCATCCCCACTGCCAGCCCAGACCCCTACATCCCAGCCACATCCCCCCACCCCACATCCTCCCTGCCCCAGGTGAGGGACCTGCTGAGCCCAGGACCCCGCTGCCCTCTGCCCCTGCGCTGGAGCAAAGCACGGGGCTTCTACATCGAGGGACTGCTCAGCACGGAGATCGAGGGCCTGGAGACCATCATGGACCTGCTGCAGGAAGGTACTGGGGGCAGTCTGGGCTGGGCAGGGCCCAGTGGCACAGAGTGACCCCAGCCAGTGGCACCGAGCGTGGCCTGCAGGGAGGCGTCGGTTTCAGCAGTGGCCACGAGTGGCCAGCCTGAGCCCAGAAGGGGCTGTGGCCGGGGCTGGTGGTTGTAGGCTCCTGCCCATTGGCGAGGGCAGGCTGGGGTGGGCAGCTCGGCCCCCAGCAGCCCCTGCCCCCCGGGGCCTCCCATTGCAGGCGCACAGCGGCGGCAGAGCTCCGCACACACGCTGAACGGGCACTCGAGCCGCAGCCACGCACTGCTGACCGTGCAGCTGCATGCCCGCGGGGAGGCGGTAAGTGGGCACATCTCAGGGGTGCAGCAAAGGGGGCACGTAGAGGGGCACCGTGGAGGGACGCACAGGAATATCCATTCGGGGGGAGCGTGGGGGAGGGCAGGCCCCAATACCCCCTGGCACAGGGCACCACAGGCTGCCAGGGAGCCAACCTCCTTCCACACCTGCAGACAGGCCCAGGGACCAGCTCCTGCCTCGGCCGGTGGGGCACGCTGCGCTTCGTGGACCTGGCCGGCAGCGAGAGGGTGAAGGACACCGGCTCAGTGGGGCAGCTGGCCCGGGAAGCCAACAGCATCAACCGCAGCCTCCTGGCCCTGGGTAAGGCCCTGAGCCTCGGCTGGGAGCACAGGGGCAGGGAACAGCCGGGGCACGTAACGGGCTGACGGGCTGGTCCTCCCTGCAGGGCACTGCATCGCACGGCTGGCGGAGGGCCAGAGGCGCCGTGCCCACATCCCCTACCGCGACAGCAAGCTCACCCAGCTGCTGGCCGCTGCCCTGGGCGGTGCCGGGGTCACGCTTATGGTAGGAGCCCATCTGTGCCTGGGGTCACAGGCCTGGTGACCCCACCGCTTTCCCCAACCTCACTGCCACAAGCCTGTACCTCCTTCCTCACCGGTAGGTCGCCTGCGTCTCCCCGTCCTCACGGTGCCTGCCAGAGACGCTGAGCACGCTGCGCTACGCCAGCAGGGCCCGCAGGGTCACCAGCCGGCCGGTGGCAACACGGGTAAGGCCGGCGCTGTGCCCGGGGTGGGAGGTGCCGCTGGCTGGAGGACACTCTCCTCTCACCCACATACCTGTGGCTTCCCAGGTCTCCCGGGAGAGGCGACTGCGGAGCTTGGAGCAGGAGATCCAGGCCCTGAGGGAAGAAAACCTCACCCTGCGCCAGCAGCTGCAGATGCCCAGGACACCGGGCAGGCCCCCCGGCACCCTCACCACTCCCCTGAGTGCGCATGGCTGGGGCAGGGGCACTGGGGCTGAGGGCCCTGGCACTGGGGCACCTCAGGCTGTGGGCCTGGCCCAGGCCCCTGGCCATGGCGCTGACACCCACCTGCCCGTGTTCCTTGCAGACGGGCCCGCCGGCACAGGCAGCACTCCCAGGCCAAGCGGGGTCCCACAGGGGCCACCTGGCATGGGCTGGCACAGCCTCCTGCAAGACCTCCTGGTGGGGAACGAGGAGCTCAGGTACCTGCCAGTGCCATCACCTAGCCTGGGATGGCGCCTTCTTGCATGGGTGGAGACCAGCTGGCCCCACAAGCTGCAGGGTGCTTGCTGCTCTGCGCACACGGCCAAGGAGGGAGATCCGTCATCCAGGACCTCCCCAGGGGATGGCACTGGAGCTGGGGAGCTGCCAGGGCAGGGAGGGGGCACTGGAGGTAGATGCAAACCCCCACCCCCACGGTGGCCCTGGGCTGCTGGCAGGTGCTGACATGCCATTGCTGCACTCCCTGGGCAGAGGGTCTGCCTTCCCCCACCGTCCCCGTCCCTGCCGGGGCTCTGGGAGGGACTGGGCTGCCCACTTACCCTGCTTGTTTCCAGGCACTTCGCACTGCTCCGCGGCCGCCACTGCTGTGTCCTGGCCCCACGCTCCCAGGAGGATGCCCACGTCTCATGCCCCGGCCTTGTGCCCTGTACCCTGCCCAGCCATGTGAGTCTCCCCAGACGAGGTGGAGGCCTGATGGCTCCGTGCCTCTGCTTCCGCCTGCAGCCCTCAGCTCAACAGATGCCCCCCTGGGGCAGCCGGCCCCCTAGGCTGTGCACCAGAACTCCCTAGAGGATGCCATTCGTGGGTGCACCAGGGCAGTCCAAGCTGAGAGCTGTCCCCGCTGCCAGCTGCAGCTGCCCTGGGGGGCAGTAGGGCCCAGCATGGCCAGCTCAGCACCAAGGCTGGGCAATAGAGGGGCTGCAGCTTCCCCTCGTGCACAGCCCTGGCCTGTCCTCACACATGCTGACGCCCCTGGCCCTGGCACACCCCCAGGGACTTGTGCCCCTGGCAGGGACTGAGACCCCATCCCCACCCTTTTACTCTGTGCTTGCCCCTGCAGCCCCCAGCACTGGGCAGGGCCCTGCCGGAGCTCCCTGGTGCAGCCCCTTCCCCACCCTGGAGCAGGCAGGGCGGCACGGCAGACTCAGCGCCCAGCTTCTCCTTGCAGCCGCTGGTGGAGCTGCCGGTGCTGGAGGGGCTCACTGCTGCGAGCGGGGCCCAGGGCCGGCAGCCCAGCCCCTGGAAGAACCGCGCTTCGCCCTGGCCCCGGCAGCACCCCACGGACCCCCAGCCACGCTGGCGGAGGAGGCAAGTGCCCGACAGCTGCAGTATGGGGGAGCTGGGGGGGAGTCCATACGGCATGGGCATGGCTACTGGGGGCATTTGCAACAGGGGCAACAGGGACACATGCCCTCATTGAGGGTGCCCAGAGCTTGACATGTGTGGAGGTGGCCAAGGGAAGGCAGGCAGAGACAGGACTTGAGATCGTGGGAGGCTGAGTAGGGCCTCGCTGAGCATCCCAGGGCCTGAGCCAGCCACTAACCCCGAGCTTGCCGTCCCACCCTGGCAGGAGCCCAGGCAGAGGCAGGAGCTCTGCCAACCAGCGCCCACCGAAGCAGCCTCAGGGCACCACACTTCCACCCCCGCCGCAGGGGCAGGTTGTGCCCTCAGCGCCCCCCTGGCCCGAGGAGCCAGGGCAGGAAGGTGAGCAGGAGGCTGCGGTGGGCTTCATCCACCCAGGAAGGTGCTGGGTGCTTGCCAGGAGGTCTTCACTCATGAGCAAGGGAGGTGGCTGCAGCCTTGGAGGCAAGCCCTGGTGGGGCCTGGAGCGGCGACTCCTTGGGAACGGGGCTCCCAGACTCCTACGTGACTTAGGGTCACATCCCTTTGCCCAGGCACAAGTTCAAGTTCCTGGTGGGTCCCAAGAGCTGTGGGGAGCTGGGGCTGGGGCCAGGTGCAGCACACTGACCCTTGTCTCCTGGCTGCAGCAGATGCTGTCCCAGCGCTGGAAGAGGCACTGGCCTTGCTGCCAGAGTGGACCCAATACTGCAGCCTGCCGGGCCCCAGCTCTGCTGGCCAGGAAGCCAGCCAGAGGCCTTGAGCACTGGCTGGACGTGATGACTGGGTCCGTGCAGCCGGCGCCCGACGCTGCACACAGACTCCTGCTCCCTCTGCAGAGCGCCTGCGTCCAGGCTGGCGCATCGTCACACTGTGGACTGAGGGTCACGGGCCCTGCTGGTGCCAGGGGAGCTCTCTCGGCTCCAGGCACGGCCAAGCAACCTGCAGCCCCCAGTGGAGATGGACGGACAGACAGACTCAGCTGCGGCACTGCCTCAACTCACTGTTTATTTGGCTCCAGCAGAAGCTGGGGCGGCACCAAGGGGGCGGCAGGTCCCCGTCAGGGTCTCTTCGGTTCCAGCCGGGGGCAGCCCAGCCAGTACTGGGCGACGGGCCGCGGGTAGCGAGGGTGCACCCAGTCCACACGCATGGTCTTCAGGTTGACTCGGTAGTACTTGTCTGAGAAAGGGACAGAGCCCACGTCACAGGCCTGCAGCGCTGCAGCCGCCCCTCTCCCAGCTCGGAGCCAGCCCCGGCCACAGTGCTGGCCACACCAAGCCCCGGCTGGCCTCTCCCTGAGGGTCCCGAGCCCCCTGGACCCATCCCATCTGCACCACAGGCAGGGTCTGGGTGAGACAGGGCCTTGGGCTACTCCTTCCTGCCCACCCCTGTCAGCCCAGGGTCTGCGCAGGGCTGTGCAGAGTGGTGCGGCCTGGGGAAGGGGTTGCTAGGGCCCACCAGGCTCCGGGGAAGCCAGGCCTTGCTTGGGAGCAGCGCATCCCGGTACCCACCTCCCACGAAGAAGTAGATGCTCTGGACGGGCTGGCACCGGGTGCCCATGTACACCCAGTCGCTGTCCAGCTCCCAGGACTCAGAGTCGTCCTGCAGCCAGGGCCAGAAGCGGCGGGGGGGG
>NW_005842591.1:27116-44384 GCF_000455745.1 Alligator sinensis
CCCCACCCCACCCCAGCACCTGCTCCTGCTCCCTGCACGGCCAGGGTCCTGGCCCTGGATGCAGACAGGGGCTCAGCTCACACTCCCAGGCCTCCCCGCCCCAGGCCCCCCTGCACTTACTGCTGCTGAGGCCGAAGGGCATGTCGAAGATATCGTCCCAGTCGGTGCCCACCAGGAAGGCGAAGTGCCAAAACGCGGCCGACTGGGAGTCCTGCTCCTCGCACTCCTCCCAGTGCACGGCCAGGGTCCTGGCCCTGGATGCAGACAGGGGCTCAGCTCACACTCCCAGGCCTCCCCGCCCCAGGCCCCCCTGCACTTACTGCTGCTGAGGCCGAAGGGCATGTCGAAGATATCGTCCCAGTCGGTGCCCACCAGGAAGGCGAAGTGCCAAAACGCGGCCGACTGGGAGTCCTGCTCCTCGCACTCCTCCCAGGTCGGCTGCTGGGCGAATTCGTAGGACCAGTAATGCCTGCCTGGGAGCGAGAGACCACACGCGGTGCCTCAGGCCGGGCAGCACCAGGCCGAGGAGGAAGGGGCTGGGCCGGGGGGCGGTGGCGTCTCACGCACCTTTGAAGAAGTAGACACGTTCATTGTCGGCGTAGTTCTCCGCGGGGAGAGCGAAGGCCGCGTCCAGGTCATCAGGGATGCCCTCGAAGCCTTCTGAGATGTTGAGCGGGTAGCCGGGGTCCAGGGCACCGTCATCAAAGCGCCAGTACTGACTGCCCTGGGGGGGCACAGTGGGCTCAGCCAGGGGCAGGACGCTGCCACACGTCTAGGTTGGCCCCTGGGGTCACTGAGCCTTGCCCTCTCTGCGCAGCCCCAGATGGACTCACCCACACCCCTCCTGAGTAGGCACCAAAGCCCTGGCCCCTGCCCACTGCCCACCTTGAAGATGTAGGTCTTTCCCTGGCAGTTGATGCGGGTGAAGGCGGCGTCAATGGGCCCGTCCATCCCCCAGACATCCCGGATCAACTTGGGGTATCCGGGCATCACACTGGTCTCATTCAGCTCATAGAAGTATTTCCCTGGGAGGAGAAGGGGACAGGGGCTGTGGGGGAGCTCCTCCTGGGAGTCCTGTGCTCCTGGGGGGTGCATCTGCCTCTACAGAGAGTCTCTGCTCCCTCCAAGCCACCTCCCTACCCGCTACCTGGGGCAGGACCTGGCTGCCCTGCATGGGAGCCCCCCGTGCACACATCTCAGGTCTGCCCAGGGGCTGTCCATCCCCATGCCTGGGCTAGCGGGTGCTCTACGGTCTGTCCATGCAGGCTCGCGGCAGGGCCTAGCTGCAATGGCACTGCCACCGATGTGGACCCCCATCCCCTTGGTACCCCCATGCCCACCCCCTGCAATGGAAAGCCCCCAGACGAAGGGCACGCTGCCCACCACGCCCAGCACCCATGCCAACCCCGCACCTCGGAAGGCAAAGATGGAGCCATTCTTGAGGTCGGTGAATGCGTCAAAGGTCTTCCCACTGCATGCCTCCTCCTGCTCCTCGTCCTGGTTCCAGTCCTCCACCGTAGCCGGCAGCGCCTCGGTGGTCACGCTCGGATCGGTGCTCAGCTCCCACTGCTGCGTAGGCTCTTCAGTCCACATCTCGCTCGTGCTCGGGGCAGGGAAGGTCGTGGCCACATCGGGGCTCCCTGTGCCCTGGTCGAAGGGGTCGCCTTTGTTGCCGTAGAAGTAGCTGTAGTCATCCTCCGGGAAGGCGAACACGTCCCCGCGGGTCACTGAGGGAAGCACACATGGACCCTTGCTGCAGATGTCCCAGGGACTCCAGGAGCTTGGTCCACGGGCACCAGAGCAGCTGGACTGGTGCCCACAGCATGAGCTGACGCTCCTGGGTCTCCAGCCAAACCCGCCGCCTCCTGCATGGCACAAGGGAGGACAAGGCCCTGCCCACACAGGAGCTCCCGGGGCATGGGGTGGCAGCAGGTACCTTTGGTTTTGCAGACGCTGTTGTAGTCACTGCAGCAGCTCTGGTAGTACACGCACAGCGGGTCGCACTGGCATTTCATACTGGAGTTGAAGGCAACGTCGCAGCGGCCCGCGCACGACTCTGCACCAGAAGAGACCCGGTAGCAGGACTGACGTGGCTGGTGCTGTCTGCGGGGCCGCTGGAGCCCTCTGTGCCCCTCCACCCTCACCCACCCCGGGGGCGTGGCTGCGGCAGGCCCTGCCCACGAATGACCCCACAACACAGTGGGGTCCCCACCAGTGCCCCGCCACACCGGTGATGACCCTGCCGACATGTCCCCCAGCCCGGGGCTGCCCTCCCTTGCCCACTGCAGTATCCCACTGTCCCAGGTCCCCAAGTCCATGGGCTCTGGCCCCAGTCCTGGCTGCCCGCTGGGACCAGGCAGTGCTTTCAGCTGGCCCGGTTGGAGGAGAGCAAAACCCACCTTCGGCGGCGAGTGCCACGCCGAACAGGCCCAGCAGCACAGCTGGGAGCAGCAGCCCCATGGCACACGAGGGTCTGGGAGCACTGCCTCTGACCCGGGCGGCTCGGGCAGGCTGGTGCGGTAGGGGAGCCACCCCCTGCTGCACCACCCCCTGTTTGCTTAGCCTGGAGAAGGCAAACACAGAGAGGTCAGCGTGGCCACTGCAGCTCCCCACCCGGCCCCTCGGCCTTGTGCAGGGAGCTCCAGGCTCTGGGGCCTGCAGGACCCCCTGGGGGCAGCTGCGAACAGACCTCATGTGGTGCAGGCACAAAGCCTCCCCACCCCGGGGGCAGCCCCGAGCCAGAGCGGCACGGCCCCTCCATGCCCCAGCAACTTGAACCCTGTCTCAGGAGCCCTGCACAGGGACAGCAACAGCTGCCCTCTCAGCCCTGGCCCTGAGCTTTGCAGACACGATCTGGAGGCAACCCCGAAAGGCCCCAAGACTGGCAGGGCAGGGGTGGGCAGAGCCCAGCAGTGACGTCGCTCACACCCCAGGAGTTTGGGACTCATCTTGGGACTTATGAAGGCTTGAAACTGGTGATGAGACACCCCCCAACCACCACCACCACACCACGCTGGTTTGGGAGCCATGTGCGGCTGCTGCCCATTGCAAGGGTCAGCAGGGTGCCCCAGCGGGGTGGAGGTGCCATCGGGTCCCAGCCAGGCAGAGCGGGGCTCAGCCGCAGGGCACTTTCACTGCTCCCCGCAGTGCAGCAGCCAAACAAAGCGCTGTGTATCTTGCTCCCAGCCTGCCCCGCTCCGGTTACTGGTTAACGTGACCCCAGCACCTTCGCCCAGCTCCCGATAACCGGCCGCGGTTGTTTCATCACAGGACAGGGAGTGCGAGGATCTGGAGTTCACTTGGGCTTGGCCTGCCCGCGTGCCCGAGGCCCGGGCTGCATCCTTGCACCGAGGCCTTGGCCCCCCAGCACCCATGGCACCGTGCACACCCGCCTCCCAGGCTGTCCAGCTTCCTCTGGGGGCCTGAGGGGGGCTCCCAGCTCCCAGGGGCTGGGTCAGGGGGGCTGGGGACAGGTGGCGACAGGAGCACCCGAGGCCATGGGGTGGGGCACGGGACAGGCCAGAGCTGGGGGCTGAGGGCGGCACAGGCTCCCAGCATTGTCAGAGCATCATCTGCCTGCTCCTCCTCCTCCTCTTAGGATGTTGTTGCCATGGTGACAGGTCCTCCTTGGAGGGGCGGGGCCTGTGGAGGTGACATCACCCCCAGGGGAGGCGGGGGAGCGGGGCGGGCGGAAGCAGGGGGGTGCTGGGAGCTCGGAGAAGAGGAGCTGGCACCGCCCTTCGTCCCAGCTGCCTCCTGCCCCTGCTCCATCCCTGCCTGCTCCCTCCCTCCCTCCTCCGCTGCAAGGGGCCAAGGGCCGGGACAAAGGCAGAGCAGCCCTGGCCAGCCTGTGCCCGTGCTCCCGGAAGGGGCCGTGCCCCGGCACAGGCCTGCCGGCGGGGCGGACCAGAGATGCTGCTGTAGGGGATGCCCATGGTTCTCACCCTCCTCGTCTCTGCCTATAAACTGTGCCGGTTCTTTGCCATGTCCTCCTCGGAGCGGCTGTGCGTGCCTCAGGATGCGAGCCCGGCAGGCTGGTGGGCCAGGCTGGGGGGCGCCCGGGAGGTGTCCCCCGGGGTGAGCACAGATGTCCGGGCAGCTCTGGACCGCATCCTGCCAGAGCTGCACTTGGCCATCTCCTCCCTGAAGCAAGCAGCCGGCCCCGTGGAGCTGCGAGGGGCCATCGCCACCATCTTCCAGCTGGTGGAGGAGGCCTGGGTGATACCCACGGTGGGCAGGGATGTGGCCAAGGCGCTGTGCGACGTGATCCGTCTGGAGGGGGGCCTGGACCTGCTGCTGAGCCTGCTCCACACAGCCGAGCTGGAGACCAAGTGCCACGCGGGGAAGCTCCTGGAGCAGATCCTGGTGGCGGAGAACAGGTGAGCGGGTGACGGGCAGGGAGAGGGGCAGGGGCTGGGCAGTCGGTGGCCCAGGGTGGCCAAGCCCGATGGTGCCCGAGGGAACATCCTGCCTCGTGTTTTGGCCTGTGCCACATGCTGACCAGTGTCCAGGCCTCAGCAGGGTGCTGGGGACCCCCCAGACTCATTGCACAGTGCACTCCGCAGGGTGCTGTGCAGTGCACAGTGCCAGGGCATCCTCTGTGCCCTGGCTCCCTGGTCCGGGCCTCATCCTAGCAGAGCCAAGCACCAAGCCCTGACTCCAGCAGCGGCCGCTGCACAGGAGAGGGCGCCCGAGAGCCTTGCTGGCCAGCCGGGAGCACTTCCACCTCCCGGGCCCCAACCCCTGAGTCAGGGCGCGGAGCTGCCACCACCACGTCCAGCAGCCGTGCACGGCGCAGCTGAGCCTGTCCAAGCAGGGAGGAGGCCAAGCCCGGGCAGATCCCTGCTGCTGGGAAGAGCCGGCTGGGCAGCTCAGGGCATGCTCAACGAGACAGAGGGCTGCAGGCCCCTAGTGCCTTGCACCGAGCTCACACGACTTCCTGGGCCGGGGGCCAAGTTGGGGAGACAGTCCACCAAAAGGAGACCTGGGCTTTGGGAAGGCTTTGGTTCCTGCACCGTTACTCTGCCGGCTGGCAGACCTTGCTGAGCCGTGGCGCCAGGAGGCAGGCAGGAGCTTGTCCCATGCAGAGACCAATGTGCTCAGAGTGGCAGCTGCAATGTCAGCTCCGTTGGCACCTGCCTCCCCAGACGGTGACCCCAGCACCCCCGGCACCATGCCTGCCAGCAGCCCTGAGGCTGGGGCCGTGCTCTCGCCCTGTCCTGGGAGGATGGCTCTGGCCCAGAAGGCTCCATGTGGACATGGCCCTTCCCATGCCCGGAGCTCCCGAATGGGTCCTGCCCTGTGACGCCCCAGCCTCCCCGGCCTGCCCTGAAACGTGGCTGAGGCCAGCTCCCTGCCCCTGGCTGCACCACATCCGCGGCTGTCTGCCCAGGTCCTGCATGATCCGGGGGCAGGGCTTGGATGCTCTGCAAAGGACCCTGGATGCAGGCTCATGGGTTAGCTCCAGCCATGCTCAGCTCCCTCAGCCCACCTCCTGTTTCCCTGGCACTGCCCACCCGAAGAGGGACTCTGCTGGTGCTAGGGCCTGAGAGGCAGGGGCAGGAACAGGGAGCAGGACATGTCTCACACCCCGTCCCCAAATGGGCTGCAGACCCCCAGGGAGTCCCCAGGCAGGTGTGGGGGGGCACTTACAGGCGGGCCCCGGGGGCATCGGCTGTCCAGAGCCGTCCCTGCTTTTCGCTGCCAGGCTGAGCTCAAGGCCAGCGTCAGCTGCACAGAGCTTCCCAGAAGGGCCCTGCCAGGAAAGCGGGCCTGGCGTGCGTCTGTGCGACAGGGCAGGCGTCTGCTGGCTCCAGGAGCTGCCAGTCTCCTGGCCTGGCCCGCGTCCCGTAAGTGCTATTTCCAGCATCTCCCTTGAGCACTGGTGAGAGACCCTTCCCTGCACTGCGGGGCAGGGGGATGCCTAGCCCAGCTTGCACCCTGGGCAGACCCAGTCCCTAGCCTCCAGCCCTGTGTGTCTGTAAGGGCCCTGGCTCTGGGCTGGGCTTGGGCACAGGAGCCTGCAGTCCAGCCATGCCAGTCCCTGAGCCAGCACCTCCACCGCCCCAGGCCCCTGCACCGAAACCCACTCCCTGGGCAGCGGGCTCCCACCGCAACCCAGAGACAACGCGGCAGGGAAACGGGCTCAGGCAGGAGCTTCTTACTCATGAAATGCAGCAGCAGCAAGGCTGAGACCCCCTTTTCCCTGTCTGTGTGGCCTGGCTCCTGGGGGGCACTCACCGCAGACCTCATCTCTCCTGCGTGTCTGTGTCCTGGGCTATGGGGAACTCTCCATGGCCTCTCTCCAGCCCTTTCTCCTGCTGTTGGCAGCCAGGCCACGGGGGCAGGCGCGTGGCCCATGGGGCCAGCACCAGCTTCCTGATGCCAGATGAGCCAGGAGGCCCTGGTAGCAAAAAAACTGTGCCTTCGCCCGGTTTTGACCCACTGCAATGTGCCGCGTCTCCCCCTGCCAGGGACCGGATTGCCCGGATTGGCCTGGGTGTGATCCTGAACCTGGCCAAGGAGCGAGACAGCCCACAACTGGCCCGCAGCATCTCGGGCATCCTGGAGCACATGTTCAAACACACCGAGGACACGTGCGGCCAGCTGATCTCAGATGGCGGCCTGGACGCCATCCTGTACTGGTGCCGTGGGACTGATTTGGTCGTGCTGCGCCACTGCGCCATGGCCCTGGCCAACTGCGCCATGTACGGCGGGCAGGCCAACCAGCGGCTCATGGTGGAGAGGAAGGCGGCCGAGTGGCTCTTCCCACTGGCCTTCTCCAAGGCAGATGAGCTGGTGCGCCTGCACGCCTGCCTGGCCATCGCTGTGCTGGCCACCAACAAAGAGATCGAGCGGGAGGTGGAGAGCTCGGGCACCCTGGCGCTGGTGGAGCCCTTCATCGCCTCCCTGGACCCCGAGCAGTTTGCCCACAACCTGCTGGGCAGCAGCGACAACAGCCAGGGCCGTACGGCCAACGACCTGCAACGCCTGGTGCCGCTGCTGGACAGCTCGCGGCTGGAAGCCCAGTGCATCGCCGCCTTCTACCTCTGCACCGAGGCCGCCATCAAGACCCGGCAGAAGACGACCCAGGTAGAGCATGGCAGTGGGGCGGCCTCTGTAAGAGCAGGGGCTCCCCGCTCTGTCGTGAGTGTGGGGTGCACGGAGCAATCCGGGGGTGCGGGCTGGGGGTGAGCACGGCTGTGACCCTCCCCTTTGGCTGCCCCCAGATTTTCAACGAGATTGGGGCTACCCAGAGCCTGAAGCGGCTCGTGTGCTACTCAACTGGTGGCACTGTCTCGGCACTGGCCAAGAAGGCGCTGCGCACCATGGGCGAGGAGGTGCCGCGCCGGATCCTGCCCCTCGTCCCCAGCTGGAAGCCCCTCGAGGTGCAGACCTGGCTGCAGCAGATCGGCTTCAACCAGTACTGCCAGCGCTTCCTGGTAGGGTGCAGTCCACGGGGGACATGCACACACACGCGTACACACACACGTGCATACACGGTCTGACTTGCACCAGTTTATAATCTGCAGTCACGCCACCCAGAGCGACAGCTATGCCTGACCTCAGCCAGATGGCAGGGATGGTCTAGGAGAGGTAGCCGCCCTTGGCCACACGCCCTATAGCCCTGCTCAGGCATCTGGGGTGTGGGCTGTATCTCACCGAGAACCCCTGGAATTGTCCAGCCGTCCCATCCGTGCCCCCAGGAGCAGAGGAGCCTGAAGGGGCTGGCATGGGTTTGAGGGCTTCCTCCTCTCTGGATGGTAAAGACAATTCCCGGTGCCCGCTCCCCTCCATGCACTGCCTGCCCCACATGCACCCCACAACAGGCCCCAGGGATGGCGCTGAGCCCCCTCCTCTCTCGGCAGGATCACCAGGTGGACGGGGACCTGCTGCTTAAGCTGACAGAGATGGACCTGCAAGAGGACCTGGGGATGGTTTCCAGCATCACCCGCAAGAGGTAGGAGCCCAGGGCTCAGGCAGCTCGTGTTGCAGTGACCACGTGTCCAGAGTCCAGGCAGAGGCCTCGGACTCTCCTCTGCGAAGCAGACAGCTGGGAGCCTAGGCTGGGAGAGGAGCCCTGGCCCTCCCAGTGTCCCCCTCCTGGGAAGGGTCCCTGCCAGGACAGACTCTGCTTTCCAGGGGGATGCTGGTTCCAGGGGCCGGAGGGAAGACAGCACTCAAGGGAAGGGGTGATGGGGCTGAGAGGAGGATCTTGGCATGCGGAGGAACAGGTTGGGGGCCCGGTGCATAAAAAGCTGCAGATTCACCCAGGTTTCTGCTTCTGCACGGCATCCTCTGCCCCTTGGTGCTGCCACAGGCAGCCAGCTGCCTGCACATCCCTCTGTCCACCTTCGTCTTCTCCAGGCACCTGGGCACCCTTTTCTCTGTCCAAATATGAGCCGTGTCCACCCAGGAGCTACTGGTGCCCGCCTGACGCAGGGCCTCGGGCACTGCCCTCCTCTGTTGTCTTGCCAGGTTTTTCCGGGAGCTTGTGGAGCTGAAGACATATGCGAACTACTGCACCTGCGACCGCAGCAACCTGGCCGACTGGCTGGGCAATGTGGACCCCAAGTTCCGCCAGTACACGTACAACCTGGTGACCTGCGGCATCGACCGCAACTTCCTGCACCGCGTGACCGAGCAGCAGCTGCAGGAGGACTGCCACATCGACCTGGGCTTCCACCGCGTCCGCATCCTTTGTGCCGCCAGGGGTACGGGCCTGCCCGGGGGGGCACACAGGAGGCATGGCCATTTGGGGGGTCACTATTCACTCTCTGCTGATGTTTCCTCTTGCATCTAGAAATGCTTCACTCCCCCCTGCCCTGCAGTGGCTGCAAACCCACCTCCAATGGGCCTGACGTCTTTATCAGCTACCGGCGCAGCACAGGGTCGCAGCTAGCCAGGTGGGTGAGTGCTGAGCCCAGGTGAGTGGCCCACACTGCCCAGGCATCCTCCATGGACACGGGGAAGGAGCAGCATCTGGAGGGGGCAGCGAGGGGGATTCAGCCCCATTCTGCCTCCCTGAATGCTGGTGGGTCCCTTCTCCTTCCCCTTGCACAGGGCTGGGTGCAAGGCCCACTCCTACCCCCCTGTTCAGTGCCAGCCCTGGGTGCCCACATCCTGCTCTGCTGCAAGGGGCTGGGACAGTGGCTGAGCTCTCAAAGGCTGCACCTGGCTTGTGGGAGCCGCTGCCTGCTCTTCCATCTCCCGGTGCCTCCAGCTGACGTGGCTGGAGCAGGGTTGGAGAACAGGAGCCTGAAGGGTACCCTGGTGATACCCTGTCTCCCTCACTCCAGCCTGCTGAAGGTCCACCTGCAGCTGCACGGCTTCAGTGCATTCATCGACGTGGAGAAGCTGGAGGCTGGGAAGTTCGAAGACAAGCTGATCCAGAGCGTGATGAGCGCCCGCAACTTTGTGCTGGTGCTCTCCCCGGGCTCGCTGGACAAGTGCATGGCAGACCCCGAGTGCAAGGACTGGGTGCACAAGGTGAGGTGGGTGCTGCCACGGCCCTTTCCCTGGGTGGCACCGTGGGAGTAGAGCGCAGGAGGCAGTGGCACCATGGGCTGAGCTCTGTGCCTCCCTTCCCTTCCCTTCCGCAGGAGATCGTGACAGCGCTGAACTGTGGGAAGAACATCGTCCCCGTGACCGACCACTTTGAGTGGCCTGACCCACAGACACTCCCTGAGGACATGAGGGCTGTCCTCAAATTCAATGGCATCAAGTGAGCCAGGGCGGGGGGGAAACGTGAGCCGAAACTGGGCACGGAGGCTAGTGGGAGCCTCAGGGCTGGACATGAGGCCTGGGGGGCACAGCTGCCTGCTTCCCTGGTGCACACAGCCCGTCTGGACCCCGCACACCTCTCCTGGTCCCCCCAAAATGGTTGCCTCTTCTTGTCATGTCAGGCTCTGGGGAATCGGTGGATGGGCCTAAGGCCCCTGCTCTCCTCCAGCCCTCGCCTTGCCCCTAGCCAGCTCCCTGCAAGCTGTTCTCCAAGCTCTGCTCCCTGCCAGGCTGGGCCTCCAGGCAGGAATGGAGAGGGGGTGTCCCCTTGGCTCTCGCGGCCCCACGTTGAGCTCCCCGGGGGCATCTCCCATGCTCTCCAGACAGCACAGCTGAGTCCGCTTTCCCCCAAACACAGGTGGTCCCACGAGTACCAGGACGCCACGATCGAGAAGATCATCCGCTTCCTCCAGGGCCGCTCATCCCAGGACTCCTCCGCCGGCTCCGAGAACAGCCTGGAGTGCGTGCCACCCCTGGCGCAGACCTAGCGCTGCCCGAGCCACCACCACCAGTTTCCTGGAGGAGCCCCGGCTGCGGGGCCAGATCTTCCCTCTAGACCTCCTTTTCTCCAGCGCTGCACAGCGCGCCCCGCTCTTCAGAGAACAGGCACTTGCCTGGGGGCAGCCCCACCCTGGCTCTGGGGCCAACCCCTGGCTCTGCAAAACCAGCCCCTGCGTTCCCCACCTGGTACAAACGGAGCCAGCCTAGACTGCCAGTGGCCCAGCTGCTGTCCCAGGACAGGGCAGTCTGCTCCCTGCCTTCCTCGGCGCTGACCCACGCCCCTGGGCATCCCACTCTGGAGGGTGCAGGCACTGCCCAGCCGAGGCTGCAGGGCCAAGACAGGTGCCCATGAAGGAAGGGACTGGGGCGAAGCCGCAGGGAGGAATCTCTATGCTGTGCCTACAGACCACTGCCAGCAGCCTCCATCACCCCACAGCTCCAGCTCCCCAGCTCCTGCAGCCCCGTGCCAGCGCCCCTGCCAGGCATGGGGGAACGTCGCTGCAGCCGGCAGCTGAGCAGCGCCGCAAGTGCCAACGGGAGGCGAGCGGCAGGCATGGCGCAGCCGGTCCCCCAGCAGAACCCCCGCCCCTGCCGCGGGCTCCCTCCTACCTCCTCGTGGCCTTGCACGCGGGATAAGCAGTATCTCCCCATCGTGCCTTTACCCCACCAGTCCCCTGTAGCATCTTGTTCCAGATCAGGTAGAACCTTTCCCAGGGGCCTTTGCCAAATGCCTCTTGTGTTTTTTAAAGGTCAGGTGATGTCGCTGCGCTAGCCACACCGGTGCCCTTCTCCGCTCACATGCTGGGTGCCAGGGGCAGGCGGGGAGCCCAGCGTGGGGCAGGATGATGCGTGCTTCTACGTTGTGCCCTGGGCCCCGCTGCACAACCCGAGGAGCTGGACCATGCTGGGGTCTCACTCTTGCTCCCGCTGCTCATTGGCAGCATAATATTGCAGCGCCTGCACTCACCTGGCACCTGCATGCCTGGCCTTTGGCCCCCGACAGGTCCAGTGAGCCTGGCTCATGGTGCTTTGAGCGGGAATGAGGGTCCCGCTCCAGCAGCATCTTGGGTCCCCTCCAGCCTGCAGAAGTTGGTGCCCCATTGCTGGGGCAGAGCTTGCTGTCCATACCCTGTGCCCCGGGGCTCAGAGAGCAAGAGGTGTCCTTGGCATGGAGGAAACCCCAAGGAGCTGAGCGCAGGAACTCTTGTGGCCCCAACCAGTTGTCTGGGGGCTTGGCAGAGCCCAGCTCCAGCAGGATACCTGCAATCACCCCCCAGCCATGAAGGGAAAGCTCTGCTGTGCTGGTCCCAGGGGCTAAGGGCCACGACAAACCTCACTCTGCCCAGCTTCCCTGGGGTTTGCTCGGAGCACACGTGCCTCTGACCTGCCTGGTCTTCCCCAGAGCAGCACAATGAGCTGGGGGAAATGACCACAGACAGCTCAGCTCCCCTTGGGAGAGAGAGAGACAGGAGGGAGCACACGCGCCGCACGTCCCCGGCTGGGCGGCAGGAGGGCAGCGTGGAGATGAGTGGGATGCCTCTGTGCAATACCCAGCAAAGGTGGCTCTGCCCAGGGTGCGCCGTGGAAGCAGCAGGGATGGGCAGGGGGACTTAGCCCCTTCCTCCCCCCACACACCTGATGCGCAGTCCCGGGGGAAGCTACAGCCATGACTGCCCCTGGCTTCCAGCCGGCACAGTATTCAGACAGGAGGGCACTTTTGCCAGCCCAGGCAGCCCAAAGATCTCATGCTTCGTCTCTTCCCAGGCTCGCTCTACCTGAGGCACCTGTAGCAGCCACTCAGCACCAGGCTGCATACCTGTCAATCTGGGAAAAGAGCCCAGACAAACTGTTTGCATGGAAGGAGCTGTTCTTCCGTCAACAGGACTTCATGTTTCCCCTGCCCACACACCGGGTGCCAGGGACTAAGCCACCCCAACGGTGCCAGGGGGCAGGGCTGGGCCAGGGGAGGGGACAATGCAGCCCCCCGAGTCACTAGCATGCAGTGGCCGAGTAGAGATCTCACACAAAGGGTTAAATCTCCCCACCACCCCTTTGTCCATGTGCTGGGCTAGCCAGACTGGGGGAATCAGAGCTGGCTCTCGCCCTGCATCCCCCTTTCCGTGCTAGCAGCAATGGTCCCCATTGACAGGATGGGCAGCTACCCCGGTGCAGCAAGCACTAGGCATGACCCATGGGCAGACTGCAGAGCTGCAGCTGCTGCGAGCTCCCCTCCAGGAGTCGGAGACAAGCCCATGGAGGCCTCTGAGGTCACCCAGAGTCCCACAGCTCCGGACTCTCGCAGGGGCCTGGCAGACAGGCACGGATCAGTGCCAGCTGCTGTTCCTCTCCTTTGTCCCAGTGTCACCGAGCCAAGAGGGAAGCAAGAGCATGATGGAGAGATAAGCAAGAAAGAAAATGATCTGAAATAACTGCTGCCAAGGCCACCCTTTATTGGCTATAAAACAGAACCAGGGGTTATTTCCCCCCTGGAGAACCCTTGTCCTCACAGGTAAACTGCTTAGCAGACAGTACAGCATGTGCCTGGGGCCTTGCATAAGGGTTGGTTTGTCTTTAATCAGCCCTGCTAATTTATTACTGTGCAAGTGATGGATGTGACAAGGAGTCAACAAGATTTTATTAACAGCTCTGAATCCCTGGGCTGCAAGGGAGCAGGACCCGGGGCTGCTTGCCCTGGCACTTCACACAAGGGATCCTTTTCTCCCAGGGACATGCTCCCCTGAGGCTAACACCAGTTTGGCAGCTGAGAGCACTCCCATGGGACTCTCCTCCCAGTGGGGAAGGCGAACACTTCCCTGCAAAGGCCCACCCAGACGGCTTCTGCTAGTCAGGTGCGGGCAGCTGCCTCCCTCTGCAGCCCACCCGCTGCTCTCCACAGCTGTCCTCTTCAGAGCCAGTTTTGCCTTGTGTGAGGAGTGACAGTGGTGTGGGTCGCACTCACGCGAAGGGATCGATCATCTGCTACCCAGCACAGATGCACTGCTGGGCTCTGGTCTGTAGCTTCAGCCTGAGCTCCCCCGCCTCATTTCCCCCCAAGAATGGCCAGGTAATGACTCCTCCTGTGGCCCCTGTGAACAAGTGGTGCTAGTCCCTATCCCTCCTCCATGTTTAAAACCCCCGGCATCTTCCCCGACAGACTGGGGGAACAGGACAGCACGGAGGCATCCCCACCCGCAGACCTCAGTTCTTACTCCTTCGAGCTGCGTGGCACTGCCCATCTCCAAGGACACCCGTGAGTTGCAGCCTGTGAAGTCTTCCTAACAGAGTCCAGAGCTGCTGCCGACTGGCTCATTCGGCAGCATCCACTATTTCCGTGCGGGGTGTCACTGCCTCACTTTCCGTCGGGGACGAGGCAGCATCCGTGAAGTGACCGTATTCGGGCTCCGAGGCCCAGATTTCTATCCACCTACGAGAGAACCAACAGGCTTAGAGCTTCCCCAGGGGGCATGCAGGAAAGGGCAAGCATTGGAGGCGCCTGCCCTCGGAGAGGCCTCCTGGTTCCTGGCTGGAGCTCACAGAGGTGCTGCCCTGCAGCTCAAACCCAGGCTCTTCTGCTAGAGAGGGGGCTGGGAGTCTGCACATGGCCCCGTATGAGGAGCCGGCTCTAGGCACCTCCTGGCCCAGAGTGCAGGTTTTTGCAACCTCTCCCCGAGACACCCAACTCTCCCCTTGGTCTGCAGAAGCAGCCAACGTGCCTCCCCCGGGTCCTGCTCTGGGCCACGCACCAGGAGCTGGGCCCTGCGGCACCTACACCCACTGCAGGCTCCAACCTTCAATCCAGGTCCCAGGACAGAGACCCGCACGTCAGCCCGCTGGGCGCTAAACCTCCCCTTACAATCGCCCTTCAGAGCAAGCCTTATAACAACCCCTCATAAGTCACTGCCCTGCACAAGGCAGGAGAAGCAGCACAGTGCTGTTTCCAGAGGCCACGAGAGTGCAGCGTTACAGCACGGGGGGCCACGTTACCCGATAACGGCAGCTGGGATGAGGAGAATGATGGCCCCAAAGAGAAAGGGGAATCCTCTCATGAAGGGCAGGTTGGCAGGGTACAGCGAGTTGAACACGCCGGTGGCCACGAGGGAGCAGAGTCCTTCCACGCAGGCAACAGAGGCAAAGAGAGCACCTGGCAGAGACACCACGGACAGGGGTCAGCAGCGTGGCTCCCCTGGGGCCGGAGGCTCTTCCCTCCACACCGGATGTCCAGGGCCCTACTGAAATATCCCTGCCTGTTTCAAGCCGCAGCACAAGCGCCAGGGGCTGGGGGTAGATGTTTGCCAGGGAGACCGAGTGCCCTGAAATGACTGTTGCTCAAGTTGCAGCAAGGGAGGTTTAGGTTGGATATTAGGAAAAACCTCTCACGAGGAGGGTGGTGAAGCTGGAACAAGTTACCCAGAGAGGTGGTGGAGTCTCTATCCTTGGAGGTGTTTAAGGCCCAACTAGACAAAGCCTTGACTGGGATGACATAGTTGGGGCTGGTCCTGCTTGGAGCAGGGGGTTGCGCTAGATGACTCCTAAGGTCCCTTCCAACCCTTGTTTTTTATGATGGGCCAAGTTCAGCCCATGTGCAGGAAAACGCCACCGTCCTATCTGAGCAGCACTCGCCCGGGCACAGCCAGGATGCCACGCAACCAAAGGGACTGTCAGTTCCCTGAGGCAGAGGCAATCTCCGCATGTGTTATCACTCCTTACACAACCAACATGGCAGAGATACTGCCTTTCGTAAGCTCACTATCACATTCACACTGGCTTCATCCTAGCAGAGGACGCGGGAGAGCTCTTGGAGGAGCCAGCACTTTCCACGCGTCTGGGGACTTGCCGTTTCATGTCCCCCCATGCCCTGCAGCCCCAGCTCGCGCGTCCTTCAGCCGGACAGCAGGCGAGCAGGACAGCAGGCTCTGCAGAGTGAAGTGGGGGAGGAAGAGGCCTGGCCTGGCCCTTCCCGGCGTCACACCGAGGAGGACGACCCACCGCACACTGTGGTTTATCTCCCTAGTAATGCTGAGCTTCTTCCGATTGCTGCTGGTTTACTGAAGTGAAAGCTGGGCCAGGACTGCTTGTGTGTGCAGGATTTATTTTTAACCCATCTAAGGCTTGTTCCCAGGGAAAGGCTTTGAAAGCAGCTCAGTGACCCATCCCCCATGCTCAAACACAACTGACTCCCGCTTCGTCTGCACGGGGCATCGCCAAGAGAACTGGCTGGCAGTGCCGAGAAAGGGGCAGCCCTGCTCAGAGCCAGGGACACGGCTGTGGGTGCGGGCAGAGGGCTCCGGGGGAACTGGGAGGGCCTGACCCCCTTCAGCCAGAAGAGGCCGAGACTGAAGCGCACACTCCCAAGGTGGCTCCTGAGCATGCATCAGCAGTCTGGATGTATCGGGTCCTACCGTGGGCTCCACCATGCCACCCCTTACCTTGCTCATTCTCATCCACCAGCTTGGACAGCTTTGCCCGGATCACTGGTGTGGCTGCCATCGAAAGGAACAGCATCCCGTAACCTAGGGTAGGAAACAAGGCACATCCAGGTTTCCAGAGCTGGTGACTGCAGTCCAGATCGCTGCCCACCAGCTCCCCACATGCCCCAGGCCTGCCTCCCCTTACAGCCCCTTGGCTCCCAAGGGCCCAACCTGCATGGCTTTTCCGGGCTGTAGCAGAGCCAGGCCTCACTCCTGGCTGGGTGACCTCCGTGGATCTGCCACGTGGGCTGCTTTCCCTGCCAGCCTGCCTCTCCCAAGGGATGCCGCCCTCTCCCTCCTCTAGGGACCTCTAAACTAGGCCTCACGATCGATCCCGGGAGGCAGGGCTCCAGCATCACCTGTGAACATCAGCGCCGTCGTCGTGGCCAGGGAAATCACCACCAGTCCCAGGATGTTGGACAGCAAGCCCAGCTCTGCTACCCAGGTGTCTCCCAGGCACAGCTGCAGCGCCCGCAGCCCGCCCAGGCTGCTCAGATAGGCCAGGTAACTGGCTGCCGAGCCGTAGCCGATGAGATCGGGGCCCCAGCACAGCGGGGAGCCGAGCTCATACAGCACAAAGATGCCCCGGGTCCCGAAGTGGATGGTGACGATGAGGAAGAAGGCCAGGGAGTAGAGGACAAGCTGCAGTCGGGCTTTGTGGCGCCCCGGGGCTGCATACAGCTGGTACACGGACAGGTAGTGGCGGAGGGTGAACAGCTTGGCAGGCTGCCGCAGCCTCACCGACTCCGGCAGGCACAGGGCAGCATAGAGCGCGGCGGCGAGGCTGACGGCCAGCCCCATCCAGAAGGGGTTGATGTAGCCCTGTGCCCGGAGCCACTGCCCGCCGGCCACGCTGGCCAGCATGCCCGCCACACCCAGGCAGGCCTCCAGCACGGCCACGCGGAAGGTGCGCGAGCGCCTGTCGCTGATGTCCGCCACGTAGGCGAAGCAGACGGCCAGGATCAGGTTGTAATCGCCCAGGAGGCCGCTCAGGATGCGGCCCAGCAGGAAGTAGGCCACGTGCAGCTGCTGGTACATGACGAGGAGGTAGAAGGCCGCCTGCAGCGCCATGCCCAGCGCGGGCAGCACGAGCGCCGGGCGCCGGCCCACGCGGTCGCTCCATGGCCCGAAGAGGGTGACGGAGAAAAGGCCCACGAAGAAGCCTCCCAGGTTGAGGTAGAGGTTCCAGTGGGAGACCAGGGTCTCCACCTCCTGCGACAGAGAGCGAGGCACCATCACCTGGGTACCCAGCCCTGCTGCTACCCCGAGCCTAGGGCAGGCCCCCCCCCTCCCCGCGGCCCGAGGAGAGGGCAGGCCGGGCGGCCACCCTTACACCAGGCAGCACGAATCCCAGCGACCCGTGCCGCACGGACAGACGTCCCGGGCGGGCGGGGAAGAGCAGAGCAGAGCTGGCAGCCGCGGGGGCAAGCTCACCTGCTGCAGCGCGGGGCCGGGGCCGGGGCCGGGGCCGGCGGCGCTGGCGTTGGGGCAGGCGGGGTGCGCGGCGCTGCCGTTG
>NW_005842591.1:44615-46503 GCF_000455745.1 Alligator sinensis
CCGCTGCAGCTGGACCCGCGGAGTGGCCGGGCACGCGCCCTTCTCCAGCACGGCGCCTCTGCTGTGCGCAGGCCCGCACGGGGGTGGCCGGGGGCAAGGCGGCTGCAAGGCCCTGGGGATCAGGGAAGGATGGGCGAGGGAGGGGCAGGCTCTACTTCGGAAGGATCCCTGGCTCTGCTCACAGTGCTCCTGACAAAGCTGGACGAGGTTTGTTGGGTACACGGCATATCTTTTTTTTTAAACCAGCTAGCCGAAAAACAATCTTCTTTGCAAACTTCAGGGCACAAACGCCTCCTCCAGGCCCAGCAAAGCTAGTCATGGAGCAGCTGGAAACCCTCCAGGAAGGGGAAGTGCGCCGGCTTCAGGGCGTGTTGGCGGGGCCCAGCCCTGTCTGCTGAAGAGCAGCTCCAGGGGCCCGAGTGAGTCTGTGAATCCTCAGAACACAGATTTTGCACCGATAAAAGTTTATTGAGGTTTTACCTTGGCCAGTGGGGCGATTAACGGATTAATCTTCAACAAGATTGCAGGAAAATGAGGCATCATCAAGAAGCTCATCATAAAATTCACAAGAGTGAATGAGTTTGTTACAAGCTGCCTATCAGTTAATGACCCTAGCAAGGAGAAATCTGAATCAGCGACTCTGCCACAAGGAACCTATATGTGGTTTCCCCCTCTGCGCCCTTTGGTGGCAAAGTGATTAGTCACAAAGTTGGGCAGAAACCCCTGGTATTTTACTGACATTCCCTTTTAAAGCATCATGCAGCAAAATGTGCCCCTACTTAACTAAAAATAGCATCCTACCACATTCACCTTCGTTGCTGAGGAGTAAGTTTGAGAGCCCATTTACTTTGGTAAAAGTCCTTTGCGGTTTTTATCTCCACTCAACAAACTATATATAGCTAAAAACGCAAGTAGCAGACCTCCCAAGAGCTATTGATCTCCTAGACAAGGCTCTCGTGCATCACTGATCGCATCGAGTACTAGGTGCACCATGCTGTTTGGGGCCAGGTCGTGCAGAGCTGAGCAGCTGCAAAGTGCAGGGTTTTGTGGTGGGGGCACCGCTGTCGGCTTTCGGAGAAGCCCTGCTTGGTGGGCAGAAGCCACGTGGCCCTGACGGGGCAGACAAAGGCTTTCCCATACGGGTGGTATTGCAGTGCAAGCTGGTTAGTGTCCACGAACTGGGCCAGAGCCTCTGCTTACCCACATCCAAGCATCTTTTTTTATTATTACTTATTTCTATATAATGTATAAATAAACTCCACCTCCAACACTCTGCCAAGCGGCCCTTGCAGGTCACTTGGCAACTCAAAGCACATTAACAACCCGGTGTACAGCTCACACCCCACATCCATGCACGTCTGCTGCAGGTAGCAGAGAAACCCCGGCTGAGGCCAGGGAGCACCTGGTGCATGCCCCGCATCCCCTGGGGTCCTCCTTGGTGCTGGTGACTATTGATTGCCCTTCGCAACAGGGCAGGGCTCCAGAGCCCACAATCAAGGCCCTTTTGCTTCTGGTTCATGGGGCACATTACTGACCATCTTGAAACAGCCTCCTTGTGCGTGGACCATGGTAGTCCAGCTAAAAGAATGGGGGGAATTCAAGGCCTGGTCAAGGCATCCTTAGCCCCTGCCTGACACACAGCAGCTAATGCCACTTTCTTCCTGAGCCAGAACGGCTGGTTCTGGGTCCACATTGCTGTTTTCCCTGCAAAGTAGAGGCAGTGTTCAGGCATTAGTTGTGAGCTCTGGGCAGCAGGAACAAGAGCACCACCCAATCTTGCTCCTATCTGATGGCACCAGCAAGTCACCCCCCTGCAAGCCTTTCTGGCACAGTGGACTGCAGCAGCTGGGGTTGGCTTGCAGGGAGGTGACTTGCCAGTGCCTTCAGC
>NW_005842591.1:46547-52038 GCF_000455745.1 Alligator sinensis
TTCCTGCTGCCCAGAGCTTTGAAGGCACCTGTGTGAGTAGGAGGTTGGAAATGGACTGCTGAGTGCGGAGCTGCTACGGGAGAGGCAAGGGAGGAAAAACCGGGTCACTTTGCCCAGTCACTTCTGTCTGCGGCTGGGAACAGACCTTCCTGCTGCCCACAAAGGCCTGGGAATAAGAGCATGGTTTTAGGCTTACGGACTAGAAGTACAAGGTAGAATAATGGGGATAAAGATCTAATCTTTCCTCTTACATACGCAGGTCCTGAACTGAAGGCACAGTCTGGAGTTCAGGGGGAGCTCTGGTAGCTGAAGACAGCTGCAACCCCAGTTTACCAGCTGCTGAGCCTGGGTGCTTTGCAAGCGAAGAGCCCCCATCACCATTCTTATGTTACCTTCTGCTTGTGGCCCCACTCCATCCGCATTGCCACCAGAGACATGAGAACCTGGGTAGTCTGACAGAAATGAAGTCAGGGGCTGAGGATGGCTGGAGGGTGGTAAGGGAGCAGGACAACCTGAAGCAGCCGTGCGTGCATGCACCCCCCTTGGATCCTGTGCAGAGCGCCGGTCAGCTGGAGCAGGGGCTCCAGGACAATATTTTCCTAATTGCAGATTTTGTCGTGGTTTCCTAATGAGAGCACTGTTATTAACTTTAATTGCTGTTATCAACTGTTCCTGGATGAGACTGTTTTCTAGAAAAACATCCCTTTTCCATTATGGACTCTTAGTTTGGTAACAATGCCCCTTTGTACAATTAGATACCTGCCCCTTATTTATGGTTATTACTGTGGAGGAACCCAAACTGAACTGAAATCAATTCTGCCCAGTCCTTGAGGCCCCTTCCCAGTGCCCAGCCCAATTAGATTAATTTTTAATCCAAGTGAAGCGGCTTTTGTCTATATTATACAAACCACCACCGTGTTTCCTGAGAAATTCAAGCTTGGGAAATGCAATCCATTACAATTACTGGGAACACGGGTCCCCAAAGTAACTCAAGCAGGAACAGGTCACCTGCTGATTCCTTCCAGAGCGCTCTCACCTTGGCCTTGTCACCTGTCCGGCGAGAGCACAGCTGTCCCAGGTAACGACATTTTGCAATTATTTAACACCTTCCTCCTGTGAAGCTCAGGGGTTTATTCCCCGGGCTCCTAATCCCACCATTTCACTACAGGATCTAGGCTGCAGTGCAGACCGGCTCTCAGAGAAAAAGGTTGTGGGTGGTTGAGACAGCTTCACATGGGGACACTTTGCTGCTTATGGTCCAGATCCTGGGCACCTTTTTGTTACTTTATCCTCAGTCTCACTAACGCAGCCCCCTCAACGCTCCCGAGGGCAACACTGTCTTCCTTTCTTCCTGTGAACCCTTAGTAAAAATCAGGCTGTCGTCACCAGAACCACTTTCCTTCCAGTATCTCTGGAGCACTGTCTGTGCAAAAACAGCCACAGCCCGTGACCCTGGGCCCAAGCCTGAACCTCTGCCTCAGGTCCAGCTTGCAGTGAAGGTTGTGCCCGGATCCAGATTTCAGACCTGAACCTGCTGGGATGTAATGTTAGTTGAACAGAAGCCGGTCCAAAGTCTCTGCCAGTGCACAGCTGTGCCACTACACATTCAGCTACGCTGGTTTATAACCAGTAGCAAATCCAGCCCATTGTGGCTTAATTTCTGTAGATGGTTACCCAGATTGCAGGTAACCTTGTGGGTAGGCTAGTGATAAAAGAGGCAAAAACAGGTTTACAACCCAACTTTTTATTTGCTTGCACATTAAAAGGTAAAAACAAACATTTATCCCGAAGTCTATCTGGCTCCCTGGGACAGCACGACTCACCTGTACCAGCTGGGGAGAGCAGGGAGGAGGGTGGCACACAGATTGGCAGCAGGTTTTCTTGAATTTGCTGAGTTTTCTAAATTTCCCTCCAGCCTATGCCCAATATTTATAGGTGGCTGGTTCTGATATTTGATACATGATCTCAGATTGGTTTTGTTTAAATTAGTTTCACTGAAACTTCTGGAACTGGACCGAACCAGATGGATCTCTCGTGGACTTGGACACTGTCACTGAGTTGGGATGCGTGTCTTGGGGAAGTAACAGGGAGGGTTTCTTCTCCCTTTTCCTTCCCCATTGTGGAACGCTGTTTAACACTGGCTTGGTTCTCCTTTACCTTCGTTTGTGGGGGCTTTCTGGCAAGGCTGCTTTTGTTCTTACAAATTAACAAAACTGTATTTCTTAAAGCAAAATAACACTGGATACATCAATCAACACTATTAACATTTTAAACTAAAGCTATGATACAGTGTATCGGGATTATATAATGTATTGCCTTCCCTTACAATGTCTCCTTTCAGGCCTTGTGCTTTGTTTAACTGCGTTTAGACAGACACCGAGGCGGCTTCTTTCACTTTGCTGACCAAGCTACTTGTCACTTCTGCAACAGTTCACGCTACAATCACTCCAAAACGGGCTCTGGGGCCTTCTGCTTAGCCACACTTCTGCAGCTGGGCCTAAGCCCCTTGCAAATGGCCAAGGCTGGCAACAAGACACTGTCCTTATTGCCTGAGGAAATGTATGTTTGCAAAACCTACCAACAATCAGCAGATACCTGTATGACTCACTCCAGCTGCTGACTCAGAAGCTCAACTGCTCACGTCCCCAACCTTCATGAATTTATAACAAGGACCCATGCAGGCCTGGTGCAGGAAGCGCTGAAGGCTGGAAGCGTTCGAGTGCATGAAGACCCGGCAGGTCAACAGCATCTATCCCATTCACCCCTGCCTGGGTCTCTGGTGCCATTTGCTCTTGTTGCCGTGTTGGCACAAGCTGCTCCA
Organism: Alligator sinensis; assembly: GCF_000455745.1. Taxonomy (NCBI): domain Eukaryota; kingdom Metazoa; phylum Chordata; order Crocodylia; family Alligatoridae; genus Alligator; species Alligator sinensis. The sequence goes on from NW_005842591.1 coordinate 49,369, forward strand.
GTTTAGCATGGTATGACAGCTTCCTGCACCGTGATTGTCACCGCGTCACTGTCCCATGCTACGGTCATAAAACATTCCCTCCTGGTCACTGAACTGCAAGGGCTCGGGCCATTCTCTGCTTGCATCTTGGAAGCCTCTCGAAAGCCTGGTGCTCTCAATGTCCTGACAGCCCTGGCTAGTGGCGAATGCCTGTTCAGTCCTTCAAGGTGCCAAGGCTGCACTCCGAGGTCTGTGGCAGCAGAGATGCAAAGCAGGACCCCTGAGGGCAGCTCACTGCACCGTGGCCAAACCCTTCCTGGGCCCATCAGGCTCAGGGGGAGAGGGAGTGGGAAGGTGATGCCCTCTAGCCCCCAACCTCGCAGGCAGTTGCCACACTGGGAAGGCTGCAGCACTGCCACGTATGGACCCCAGGGGTTGGTGGGGAAGTGCACAGCACTGGTGTGTAGGAGGCCTTAGGCACCTCCCTGCTTCTGCTGCCAGGCTCTGGGCTGAGATACCATTCCTGGAGAGGGAGGGATGGGTTTCTGGTGACCTGAGTTTGGCCCCAGTGATTTTGTCTGTCCCCAGAGCCCTGCAGATCACACCTGCCTTAAACTGTCAGAGGAAGAGCATCGCGTTTACATCCTCTCCCAAGCGCACGTGGAGCACGACTCACAGCCACGTTCTGTAATCCTTCTAAGCATTTTTAAGAACAAACCATTCTTCTGAGCTGAGCGCATGAGGAAGAGTCTTCCCTTGCCCAAGGCTATTCCTTCTCCCTTCCAAGGCAAGACGTTTTCCTGCGCGGCATACCCCTTTTACCAGCCTTTTGCTGTACTTCAGTTGCCAGCAAAAGAATGAGCACAAAATGTCTTGCTGCAGGACCCAGGGCTGGGCCTGTGGCCCCGCTTCTTGTGCAGCGAAGTGGGGCTGTTTGCGCACAAGGAGTTAACTCCTCTGCTGCATTAACCAAGCATCCGAAGGATTGTCTTCAGAAAGTTCCTGGTCTGTTCTTCCTTGTTCTCTCCTTTCACACTGATTGCGGTTCCAAAAACAACACCCCACCTGCTGGGGTCAATGGTGATTGCTTCACAGCCCTTATATAAAGCCCAAGAACAGACCTGTGCACCCTTCTGCACAGGGCGCGCACCAGCACCATGGCAACCCTGGGGAGAACGATCCTGGCGTACAGGAATTACCTGATCGTACTGCTGACACCTATAGTGCTTCTCCCTCTCCCGCTGGTCATTCCTACCAAGGTAAGAGCCCTCGTACCTGTGCTCAAGCTGTCGGGACAGCACGGCTCCTTGGAAATGAGAGGACCAAGTCGGAGCAGGTGTCCCGTCCCTGCTTAATTCCCCATAGCTTGTTATTAAAGACTTGCCTTTCCAGCCCTGCCCTGGGAGCCCAGTGATAGCGGGTAGGATCCTGCAGGGGACTGGCCCCATTCACGTATGGGAAAAGGGCAAGTAACACTGCAAATGCAGTGTGCCGGGCAGCGATGCCCACCATGCCGCTCCGGGCAGGCTGCCTCCAACTGGTAGCAGAGGGTTCGAAGGTGCCTGTGCCCTGCAGCCCTGCACATCGGAGCATGCTGCTGCTTGGATAAGCCTCTCTGGGGTGTAGACGTGCCTTCAGGTGCAGGCACCCCGCTTCACGTTATGGCCCTAATTCTGGAGAGAGCTTTTGCACATGCGTTATTCAGAGTACTTGCCTGTGTGCTTTGCTGAATTAAACCCAATAATATCTATCAGAGCCCCTGACTGCCTCAGACATTCCTTTTCAGCCGCTTTTCCAGTGCCATCTCTACCCAGAGGACAGTTCTGTAATCCAGTGGACAAAAACAGGGCATATTTCAGTTTTTTGAAAAGTTTTTGACCATTTCCCCCCATAAAATTATAGGGAGTTATGAACTTCTGAGCTGCGTTCCCACCAGAAACATCCCAGATGACTATATTGTAGGCAGAGACGGTGGAGCACTGCTTCCATCGTAAGTGGGGCACTCACCCAAAGGCAGGCCCCACTCCAGCCAGAAACTGAAATGCTTCAATTGCCTGTTGACAGCAAGAAGCACCAATATTTTACCTTGTGACCCTCAACAGAGAGTCTAGAAATGGGTCAGACTGGATCAGAGGCATAAATTCTTGCTTGGCATCCACCGATTTTCAATGGCAGTTGGTCACCTGCCTATCCTTTCAGCCTTTGAGAATCTCCGTCTAGTCTCTTGACCTTATGGTTGCAGAGATGATCTTAAAAACATGACCACAATGTAAAATAATGCAATGTAAATAAGTGCCTGAGTGTGCAGGCAGCCTGGAACAACACATCATTGGTACATTTTACATCAGTGAACAATATTTTCAACCCTATGCTATAGTCCTGCATGTGAAGGGGAGCAAAATGGGAATGAAAGGTATTTCACAACGACAGACTCTATTCATATTGCTTGGGAATTTGGTCCTAGCATGCCACAGAGCAAATGGGGCCTGGTATACAGGCAACTCAAGGTTTTGGGAATGGATTATAAACTACTAGGCCGTTAGCTCATCCAGTCTGGGCTCCCATGTACCCAGGCCCATAAACCCTACCCACTCCCCCTCACTGAGCCCAATCCCTCCTGCTTGGCTAAAGCACATCCTCCAGGAAAGCATCAAGCCTTGATCTGATAACCTCAAGGAATGGAGAAACCAC